>NC_063197.1:14186482-14403982 GCF_017589495.1 Alosa alosa | reverse complement strand
CACACACACACACACACACCACATACACACACCACATCAATCAGACACTAGACATACAACATCCACCTGTTTACTAGTTTCCCTTACAGATATTTCAGGTTTCTGGCGAACAGTTGCAGCAAATTTGCGGTAAGGTCATATTTTCACATGCAAATTAGGTTTCTAGCAAACAGTTGCGATTAGCTTTTGGCAATGTTGCAGCAAATTTGCAGCAATGTCATATGCAAATTAGGTTTGTCACCAGAAGTTCACTGGAAGTTTGCCATTATTGGCTAAGTGTGGTGGCAAATCACTGGCGAACACATTTGCCACTAGTGGCAAACTTTTCATTGTTGCCAGGACAAGTCTGCCTATAGCGGCCAACATTGGTAAACTTCTGGCAATATTTTCCAGTGAACTCTTTTGCTTCCCACAAATCACCCACAAGTTTGCTGCAAGTCTGCCGCAAACATTTCATTTTTGTAAGGGTTACTCAACAGTCCCTGTCATTGTATGGTCACTCTCATTCTATAGGATATTATACAGAGTAATGTGTTCCTGCACAAAACAGAAACATAACAGCCTCCGCTAAATGAATAAATCTAGTGCAAATGTCCATTTGAGCCCACAGCTTAGACGCACCCTCACACAGCTGCATCTACCCCATCGTCTCACCTGCTGGTCAGCGCGGAGCTGTAGCTGCATCAGCTTGACCTCCATGCCCTTGTTGAGCTCGCGGAACTTCTCAACAGAGCGCGCCTCTGCCCGCAGCTTCTGCAGCTCTTTGCGGGCAAGACGCCTGCGCACGCAGCACTGCATCAGCACCACGGCGGCCCGAACGCGTCCGTAAGTCCGCCGCTGCAGCCAGCCGCGCACCGCAGCCTGCAAGCACACGGCAGCACGCTCCTCCAGCAACTGGGGGAACACAGGGAGACATTTCAGAAACACCGCTGAGAGCGAGAGTGAGAGTGAGCATCTGTGAGAAAACACGTTTGGGCTTGCTGGGTTGACAGACTTATTAAGACCATGCAAACAGACTTACGACAAAATACTGCAATCGAAATGAGAACTCCAGATAATATGCTGAGGGCAGGCATAGGTTGAACCTTTGTGAACTTTTGTGAACTTTTGTGAACCTTTCTACCATTTTACACTAGAATAAACCATTTTGCTGTATCAATCCGAAGAAGAGAAAATATTTTCTATTTTTTCTTACATCATGTTCATGCTAAAAATTGAGTATAGTATGCTATGATGATGATGACAGTGTCCAATGTACTGTGAGGATGTATGTAACACTTTATTATAATGTGAGGATGTATGTAACACTTTATTATAATGTGAGGATGTATGTAACACTTTATTATAAGTTAATATAATAAGTTGATCATGAGTGTATTATCACAATGACAACAGAATATGAAATCCATTTTTATGAAACTATCTGGTCAACATCTTCCTTGAGGAGACACTATACCTTCCGGTAGTTCCTGCGCACCAGCGTGCCTCTGGTGAAGGCCTGGATTGTGATGGTGGCCTCTCGGATCATCCAGTAGAGCTGCCGCACCACCACCATGCGGTACGTCTTCTGGATGACCAACGCCGCGCGCGTGTAACGGAGAGTTTGAGCCAGCCTGCAGGGAGAGCAGAAGATACAACACAGGTGAACAGTGCTAACAGCTACTGGCAGTACTGACACAACCAGGGCAGGCACATGAGTACCTGACCGACAGGTAAGGTGCCACCTCAGAGTCAGCATACAGTAGCCTATGCGTCTAAATAAGAGGTGATGTTCAGGACATAGACTATTTAGGTCATAGCATCGGGGGTGATGTTTAGTATATTAGCAATATAGGTCGTAGTCTAGTATGACAGAGAGGTCGCCGTTTCAGTGTAACTGTGACACATTTACATGTAGTCATTGATGAGATGCCTTCCCTTACTGTTGCAGGCAATTTACAGTTCACTGAGGTTGAACATGAGAATTTTTTTTTTGAAAACTGAAAAGCTTTCAGCTACTGTACTGAGAACTGAGTTGTGCCTGTAAGTGCTACTCTACTCTACTCCTATCTCAGATTGTTGTACTTAGCCTTACTTAGTGCCTTAGATAGAAGCTCTTGAAGGCTGTTCTGTTATAAATAAACTATATAAATAAACTTGACTTGACTTGTTGGTGATGTTTTTTGCCCACAAAGGCTGCTTTGTTGGTGATTTTGATATGATGATATGATTGTTTGATGATTGCCTGCTGTGGGAAATCCCCTACCTATACAGCACTAGGAATTTAACACCTGTCCTGTGTATATTTGAAAGAAAGAAGTAAAATACTTAAAAAGCATCACATCTGTAATATGCTGCAGTGATCACCACCATCAGCCTGCCTCACTGGCTGCCCTGATAGGCCTACCTCCTGGCCAGTCCCCCGCGGGCGTATCTCTGCAGGGTGAGGGTGGCCCAACGGAGGCGGAGGTAACGGCGGCGGCCCAGCCAACCGCGCACCCAGCTCTGGATGACCACCCCGGCCACATGCAGCCTCTCTGACCGCAGCTTCTCCAGCACGGCCACCTGGCCCGCCCGGAAGAACACCTTAGTCTTGCCGAAGCAGTACTGCTCCGAGTCGGGGATGAGTTCTGACAGGGTCCGCTGGCAGCTGGCACGCACCACCGCCGGACTGAGGGAACCCCGTAGCAGCACACGGTACCGGCTGAAGAACTCTTCGTAAGTCCATCTGGTGGTCACACAAGGAGTTTATCTCATTTCCGCTGCTAAAAATCAACCCACTTAGAGCCACCTGCACGTCACATAAGCACGGCTGTAGTATCCACATACTGCTTTCTGTGTGATGAAGTGCATAAGGTATCCCACAAAAGGTGATGTATAACATCTTAGCTCTGATTCCCTCGTTCAGTAGCCATTGAAAACATCTGCTGCTAATGACTGAGTGATTAATGCAGCACTAAATCAGAATTATGTAACGACAGCCTTTAATGTGTATTAACAGCACAGTATGCGTAGGGTATGATTTAACATGTGCTTAAGCTCAATGCTCCACCTCTGCTCATAACCCTGGTGGTGTTAGCCGTCACCTTGATGGGTATCCTGCGGCGCTGATGCGTATGGTCTCCAGAACTCCACAGGCTCGCAGCTGCTGGACCGCCCTCTTGGGGTCAAAGCTGATGAAGTGCAATTTAGCCCATATTTAGACATTTATAATATGGCTATACTATGCAACAAAACGATCTAATGCCACCTGTTACCTATAGTCCTACAGGTGAACTAGGGACAAGGGCAAAGCTTACCACATACAAAAACAAACCCTAAAATGCTAAAACATCATTTAGGCCTACACATGCCCAAACCCTCGCCCCACTAACTAAACTGTCAACAGTACTAGCAGAAAACTGTAAACAAGACAGTAGATTATGCAAATACTTCACACCAAAATGTTTTTACTGTCATATGGCTCAGACTGGCAGTAGATTCTACTCACACAAATGGCTCTTTGAGATCATTGGGCTTTATACAGCGGACATAGTGAGGAGTGGTGCTGTTCAGGGTTTCCATCAGAAGCTGGAGAGACTGGCGAAACTGTTAGAGCAATGCAATTACAAACAATGCAGTCTTCACTCCGTATACAAGGTAAACATCAAGGGTCATATTGACCTACATACATAAAAAAACACTTGTGTATGAGTCATTCATTGTGGATGAAGTCATATTGCTCTTGAGTGCAAGAGCAATATGACATTAATCATTAAGAGTTCCAGTGACCTGAAAGCCCACTGTCAGCTTGTGCTCTCGGTGACCTCTCTTGCCGGAGCGCAGACTCCCGTTGGGCACAGACAGCTTCACAGCGCCCCCTGCTGAATCCTGCTGGAACAACTCAGCAACAAGCTCTGACTGAAGATTCAGAGAGGAAGAGTTCAAAGATAAATCAGGTTGGGTATTTTATATACTGTATACAGACCAACAGGTGCAGATCAAGGTATTATAATCGGGCATACCTGGCTTGCTTTCATGATATTGATAGGCTCTTCAAATACCGTGTCACGGTTCTTGTCTAAAAACCCATCACATTCATACTGAACCTGATCAACAAATGAAAAGAAAATTGCATTGTTTCTAAACAAGATCAAAGAATATCTTATGTCTCTATATCTAATGGCTTATCTCACCAATACACTTTTTTTTTTTTTTGAACTTGCACGCCTTGTGTCCTCGTTGTGAGCTCACCGTATCAGCAAAGTGCAGGATGATGAAGGCTGTGTTGGACATGCGGGGCTTGCGGAAGTGGGCGCACTTCGTGGCATGCTGGTCATACAGCTTCCTGGCCCAGCTCTCATCTGAGCCCTTGGGCATCTGCAACAACACATGGCACGGGGAGTCAGAACCCCAGGCTCTGCCACACAAACAGCACATTGCAACGAACAAAACAAGAAAGTCGTGGTGAAGGTGACAAGCTTGACTTGTGGGGGCAGGACTCTATCGGATGTCAGGACATCAGGATATCATTTTTATCTCAACTTCAAGGGGAATTCCAAAAATGTCTTTGAGTGAAAAATGATTAAATTATTTATTAAAAACAATAATACAATAGAAATACCTTCATGTGAGTGTCACTGCATTGTGACTTTGAGTTAAGAGTCAGCAAGTTAGGAGATAATCAGGCTTAGTCTCATTCCTCCAACTATTCAGGTAAAACCTGGTGCCTAAACCTCTGTCCTTTCCAACTGGGCCTTAATGTCCAGACGCTAATAGCCTCGACCCCTCGGGCCCTGCTTACCCTACACTCCTCATCCAGCAGGTCCAGCAGGCCGAGTGAGCCCTCGATCAGGTCAATGCAGGGCTGGTTGTCACTGAACTCGATGCGGTTCCAGGGCAGCTCCTCTCTCACATACTCCTCCTGCTCCAGGTGGAACACATGCTACGGGGAGAGAGAACAGAGAAGAGATAATAAATAGGAGAGAGAGAGGGGTTTCTACCAGCAGGCCCAAGTAGATGCTGAGCACTGTATGGTGCACACAAGCAGAATGACTTACTCTGTTAAACTGCTGTTGCAGTTTCTCGTTAGCGTAGTTAATGCAGAACTGTTCAAAGCTGTTCCTGTCAAATGTTTCAAACCTGTATGAGGAAAACTCCATTAGTAAAACTGAAAACAGGGAGCTGTAATCTATCATTAAGATTTTGTATGTGTTTTTACTTTTAACTGTTACTTTTAATGCCATCGTTTTCGTTAATTCTATGATTTAAGTCGTTTTGGATAAAAGTGTTTGCCAAGCAACTATCTCATAAACATAACCATAACCATACTATGTTGTCATTATGTTACCCACCATTAGGCCATGCTATCTTACCCACCTATTAACCATTTTATGTCACCCACCCGTAGATGTCCAGGACTCCGATGAAGGACTTTGGCTGCTCCCTCTGTGCGCGCAGGGCAGCGTTGAGCCTCTGCACAGTCCAGCTGAAGAGCTGGCCGTAGATGTGCTTGGCGAGGGCGTCCCGCGCCTCCACGGCCTGCCGGCCCGGCATGGGCTTCACCAGCATCTCGCCACCCACCGCCAGCCGCCGGTGGCACAGCCAGTGGGCCATCTGCGCCCCCTCCACGCCCAGCAACTTGGCAAACAGCGCCAGCGAGCGGTCCTCCGTCTGCCGAGAGACACACACACACATGGGCACACATGGGCGCCCACACACACACACATACAGAGAGAGAGAGAGTCAGAGACGTGAGCTGGGTAAATGGAAGTTTTTCTTGCCACCAAGTGCTTCATCAAGGGGGTTCAGGCAGTTTAGGCTCTGTGAGGTCCCTTGGGACCATTTCAAATATTATTGGCACTATATGAATAACCTAAATTGAATTGAACTGAATAGAAACACTTAGGCACACTGACATGAAGGAGGATGTCATGTGAGGCAGAGCAGAGCTACAGCTGGTCCCATAAAGCTACTATAAAAAAAAATGTCCACAGAGTGCCTTTTAAGAGTAAGCAAACTGCGATGGGTTTATTGGAAAGTTTATGGTGATGAGAAGGGCATTAAAAGGTCTATCTCGCTCAGTGTTGGTGAGGGAGAGCCATACATCAATGTAGCTGCGGTCTCCTCCTCTGCCACTGGCCTGAATGTTGATGTTTCCGAGGTGCAGGACAGCTGCAAGGATGCGGAACAGTTCCATCTGCTGGTCTGACTGCACGCCTGCGGGGCCGGAAAAATATACACCATTAAAACGACACAATGTAATAATCGGCATTTCCCCCTTGGAATCAAATTTTGACTTACTGGCTTCCTCTTTAGCATAATTTTTCCACATCGGAAATTGACACCCAGGTGGTACTCAGTGTGTCGTAAAGTACCGGTAATGAAAAGGGTCATGTACCTGCGCCATGTAACACCAAAGTACCATAGTGCAATGTCACGTGTTCCAGGCATACAGTGTCAATAACAGACAACATTCTCCCTATTATCAGTCAGTGTGCAATTAAAATGAGTTTGAAGCCATTATCTTACTTGTGAAATAATGAAGTGTTTGTTTCTGTAAAGTATGATGCAGTGTGTCAGACATGGATTGTTTACCCAGTATGGTGAAGGCATTACGAGTGCGCTCTAGCTCAACAACATCATCTGTGCCAGGAATCTGGGTCTCTTCCCCTTGGTTGGTGTATCGGAAGTACTCAGCTGCCTCTGTGGACAGAAACGTGTTTCTCAGTGCCAAATTAAACTCATAATTCACAGTGATCTGATCGCTTGGGGGCCACAGAGGGACATGTTAGTAGGTAAATAGATTAAAAAGGTTATTGATTTTCTCCATAACACATAAATCGCTGTGTAGGCGGACCAAAGAGAAGGAAAAAGGTATTTCTGTAATTCTGTATTTTTTTTTGCCTGAGTGTTGGGCGATTTACATTGATCCATTTGGCAGATCTGATGGCTTACCTAGTTTGAGTACCCTCATCTCAGGCAGGTCTTTAGAGGCACAAAGCTGGTAGAAGATGTGATAGTTTCTCTCCATGGAAGCCTGAAAACATGAGACGATCATGGAAGATACTATATTCTGACTAATATAGCTTTTCTAATGGGAATCGCATCAGTCAGGTGCTGGGTACCTGAAAAACAACTCGAGATTTCTCCAATAAATATGTTCTCATGTTTGCTCCAATGATGTCACCCTTGCGTCCAAATCCAATCTCTATGTACTTCCCAAACCGGCTGCTGTTGTCATTCCGTGTGGTTTTGGCATTGCCAATAGCCTGCGCATGGTGATACAACACACTCAATAAAACCATAAGACAATTTACACTTTCCACCGCCATTACACTAATATTACAATAATATATCACCTGATGAATCGCCATCATCCTGAAATATCATTATGATTATATCATTATCCTGAAATTTCAGGCTTATCTTTGTCCATTATTTGAAGGACAGCGCAGAGGGACACTTTTATATTTGGGCTAGTACCTCCATGATAGGGTTAGATGCCAGGACTCTCTCCTCAACGCTAGTCTGCTGGGCAGCACCCCCCACCACAGCAAAGTAGCGCATGGTGAACTTGGCAGACACGGTCTTCCCTGAGCCAGACTCGCCACTTATGATAATGGACTGGTTCTTCTCCTCCCTGAAATAATCAACAAATACCCACGCTGACAAATCACTCACCAACATGTAGAATAGCACACTGTTCATGCTGTGCTTGAATTTGATGTACAGATTCATGTGCCTATTAACTGAGTCAAAGAATATAATTATATTGGCCTTAACCAACCCTGCACTAAGTGACACAAGACATACTTCCTTCGGCAAAAATAAATTAACAAATATTTGTATCTGTCTTAATTGCTCTGGACAGCAAATTGTATGTCTGTATGTGTGTTTGTGTGTTTGTATGTACCCTTTATGTAATATGTTGTCTGTGTTTTTTATCTGGATTTTGAGTAAATAACTTTATGTAGCGTATATAGTACATCATCATAATACTTCCATAGCCATTCATTGCAAACACTTTTCATACCCTCAATGGCTTACAATCTCCAGATTTATTACTGTGATGTGATGTTGTATACAGTATATACTCAAACAGCAGACTTATGATCTTCTGCTCTTGGTTATGTTCTTCAGGAGAGCGAGTGAAGCTGTCTTTTGTTGCTGTTGACAGGTTACCTGGTCATGGTGCGGTAGGCTTCCTCAGCCACAGAGAATATATGGGGCTCCATGTCTGCCATGTCTTGTCCACTGTAGGCATCGATCACCTCCTCCCCGTATATGGGTAACGACTCATATGGGTTTATGGCCACCAGTACAATTCCTGGAAATGAGCCCGGCCAACATTACTCAGTAGGTATGATCAATTTATCAACATTACTCCGTACGTACGATCAGTATATCCACATTACTCTGTAGGTACAATCCGTTATATCAACATTAATCTGTGGCACTAACACAAGCATCACTACTGTAAGATAACAAGACACTTCATACATATTTGGGTAATATGCAGTAGGCATGAAACTTAACCCCACTATGTAGACCCTGAATGTTATTTTTTTGTGTTTATGTTGAAGTTATATGTAAAGAATGCATCAGCCTTGTAGTAAGGTTAATGTTTACTCAAGACTGTCCATCAAACACCAAATTGACCGTACCCAGGTGCCATGGCTCGATGAACTTTACACCCAGTAAAGAAAAGACATTATAAGGCCATAAATATAAAACACATATTTCCCTCGCTACTGAATTCCAAACATTACATCAGAAGGCCACTCCTCTCTGGTGTACTGTACCGCAATAGGTGTAGATGCTGCTGTAGTCCAGGAAGCGGACCCGCAGGTTGTGCAGGACAGCCGGCTCGTGCAGGAAGGTGAGAGCTGTCAGGTCATTCTCCCCCTCCAGGATGTCAGGGTTACCCAGCGGGGGGAGTCCAGTGAGGTCTGTGACTGGGTAGGAAACCTCCTAAAGTGTGTAGGAGAGAGGAAAGGGGTGGAAACTGGCTCTTCAGGAGAGACGTTTGTTTATTCTGTGAATGAATTGGCCCAAAGTCCTTTCCTTACTGTGTGCATCCAGAGGGACTTGTGATTCAAACTACACTGTCATTAAGACAAATACTCTCCTAAGACTTCTTAATGCTATTCTAGACATTATGTACAAATACCTGGCTCATCTACACAATAAGATATATAAAAACTGTGCTTGTTTAACAGACAGAGACATCAAGTAGTGTGGCTGTCTGATAGACAGTGATAGGATGACAAATGGTGGTCATACAGTAGCTGTCAGCAGCAGTCTGCTGTTATCAGTGTCTGTGTTAGATGTGTGATAAGAGGCTCTCATCTCACCCTGCCATCGCTTAGCTGCAGCTGGAGCTGGCCATCTCCTGGGCTGAAGTCCCGCACAAGCCGAGCGGACACCCACACACTGTCAGTGTCGGGCACCCACACACACGCACCCTGCGGCCACAGAAGCACACACACACACACACACACACACACACACACACACACACACTATATATATATATACTGGGTCTTTCTCGATGAATGACAATGATTTTACATTTTAATGAAATGGCTTCTCTCATAAGCAAATAGATTAGAATGTAATTAGTGTTAGAAAATGACTCTGGGCAAAGTGACTGTATGGTAACCCATGTCTACCTCTAGAACATAAGGTCAACTATTTACTCACTAATATTACAGAAATTTGAATAAATATCACTGTGCCAGTGCAAAATGGCTGATTGGAGATACACTGTAGACCAATGACAATCACACACATATATCATCAGCTGTTTATGCATGCACAGCTCTGATGCCCCCATGGGCCCAACCCAAGCACATTGCTTTTCTAGCATCAGCATAAAACTCAGAACAGCCATGTTAAAAATTAACACTGGTCATCCCTACATCCTCTGCTATGCAGTAATAGTAACATTACTAATGTTTGTCCACTTATTGTATACAGTGAGTACGATCAGTACAGGCATTGTTCATGCATTCGGTGGTCATTTCATAAATATGGCATGCAACTTTAGCAGGATAACCAACGTCTACTTTTGTACTGCTCCTACATTGGCATTTTCTTGTCTTCGGTAATGTCATGTCAGGTTTGAAAGTTTCTTCTCATTTAGTAGCAAAACGTTTTATATGCATTTACATTGCTATAACACTTGACCAAACGCTGATAGAACGGATAGATTTTTTTTCTTTGTCATTCATATTCATATTCATCAGGTTAGCAGAGAACAATTGCACAGACAGGTACTTTACCTTGGTGTATAACTCAGTTGTAGCCATGCCAGCCAAGTTGATGGGGCAGATTCAAAAAGATGGCCTTAGAGGTGAGTTTAGTCCAAACACAAACACCAGGAAACAGAGGGTCCTCTCTGGGGATGGTGTTGTCCACTTCCCCGGTTGCCTTCTAAGTGAGAATGACTGTCTATGCACTTTGCTCAAACAAGGATGGAACACTTGCTGTGCCAAGCACGGCTAGTTAACTGTTAATCTGTATAAGACATGACTCACTTCAGCTGGTGGACTATATCCCACTAGATGGCCCCAAATTCCATTCAAGTCGCCCATAGTACTACTCTCAACAACTATGAGATGAAGGTAAAGTTTAAGCAGTGTCGTTCTTATAATACTCTTAAATTTACTATTAAGATGATGGTTAAATAAAGCAAACACATCAACATATATACACATAGTATCATGTAGTAATGGTACGCATTGTGTACTCACACCATCATATGACATAGGACTGGCCCATTTAATAAAGGAAAATTTCAACCCAGTCCTTAATCATTCAGTTCAAATGAGAAATGGGATTGGGCCAACGTGTTTACCTCTGCTAGTATCTCTACACACCATAGACTGACCATAAATATCATGTCATTTGAAGGTTTTAAATGTCCATTCCCTTGGTGTTAAACATGAAAACACATCTTTGACTGGTTTCCCATACATGGATTAATCTTAGCCCTAGACTAAAAGAAAACTTCAATGAAAAATCCCATTGAAAAAGTCTTAATCCATGTAAATTGGCCATTAAAGTCTAAGCCGCCAAGACAGCTAAGGAGTCTGACTCACTGATCATTTGGCAGTTACGGTGATTGTGTGATATCTGAGCAAACAAAATATGACAGCAGCAACTACAACTACAACAACAAAAAAAGACACAAGACACATCACCACACATAAATAACGCAACAGTGCACCGCTTCACATACAGCTGAATTTTAATCTGTAAACCATTCAAATCAACAGTCTGTTAAAGTAAAACAATACCCCTTTCATATAGTAAGAACCGAACAAGTGTTCTAAGAGTGGGGGCTGCAGGCAACCCCTGATGCTGTGAGTGTCCTTCATCATATGAGGACTCCTCACCCAAAACTGTTTTTCTCTAGCACACATTATGGTTCACATAAGGTTGGGGGAGAGAGGAGGCAGCACCATAGACAATTCAAACTGAATTTTCTAGACAAGAAAAAAAAAGATGGCACTAAATGTCAAATTTACTCATATTTCTTAAGAAAGGGTAGAAAAACAGACTTTTTTTAAACTGTTGTTTGTATGGGTGTTCTTGAGGAGCGATGCAAATCTTAACAGTGCTTCACAGACAAGAGCTGTTTGGAAGAGAAAGAAAATAAAACTGTAACATATCCCAGGATAACCAGCTCCTCTTTCTGAGAGGTTAAAGTTCATATGACCCTAGGGGCTGTGTAGAACGAGTGTTGAGAATTTCCTGTTATATTTCTTGGCCCCTCTTTGGTCGTCATCCGGAGAAAGATGAAGGACAAGTTTCACATTACAAAAACCTTAACGCTCTCTAAAAACAACAGACAAATAAGGACGACGACGACGACAACAACAACAAAAGCAACAACGCTTTAAAAGTCACAAATCAAACAATCTCGTCTTAAAAAAAAACAATCTATGAAATTTAGAGTGCAGGTGTCTTATAATCTTGATCCCTCTCAAATCACTTAGTGCTCTGAGAAACAGCACCAGAAAACAAATCAGTTCATCCCGTAATACCATGTCCCTAGACCCAGCAACACATCTCGCATCTTACCATAGTAACACTTGTGCATCATACCTTGAGCAAACAAGGCTGCCATATTTCTCAGGTCAATTTTGGAGGATGTGATACGGCTTTGACATGATTGTCACAACACTAATGTGTACGGACAGGAATCACATCTTCATGAATCCCGACTTGAAATACTGTATTTTAGCTGACTTTATAGTGTCATTTTCCTCCTACAAGCCATTGTTGAAACAGTTCATTTTGTTCAGGGGGCAAAGATTAACTACGCTAATCGGTGATTCAGAGCAGAATCAGCTGCCATCCGTGGAGCTTTAGGACTCCAAGTACACGTGTGAGGGGGAGGCTTTCTCGTCTTGTTTGACGGTAGCAGGTGGGAGGTGATGATGGGTCCGGGTTTGTTAGAGAAGGTGGTGGGAATCTGGTTATGGTCCTACGAATGAATACTGGAACCCACGGTCAAACTGTCCACATATCCTGTGAAGCCAATGAAGGTGAATTAATGACCATTCAAGCAAATGTCACATAAATCAAAGAGTCATACAATACCGGTTACTGTATGAATATAACTATAACTATCCAAACACATAACAGGTAAGGGAAATCCTTTTAATCTTTTATTTGTTTTTATCAGTGTTGTTTCCAAACAAAGCTTTAATGTTTTGTGGAAGAAACATGAATAGAATGTCATCTCTCGGAATTATTTATGTTGTTTATTCCCCCCGAAGCCCACAACCTCCTCTGCTATACTCTGCTGTTTGTGTAAGAAACATGACAGTGTTTGTGTGCTTTGCAGCCCCTAGACCTAGAGCCCCCCGTGTAGTACCTCTGCTATACAGCATCTGCGTCGTCGTCTCCGTTGGCGTCCTCCTTCAGCACGTCTCCTTCGTTGGACGCCTCCTCCACGTGGGCCAACATATCCGCCATCAGCGCCTCCTCCAGTCTCTTCCGCACACTGTACACAAGCTCCTCCTGCTTCCTGCACATCGAAACATCAACACCAATTACAAAAAGATAAAAAGACTAAATTTTACAGAAAAAGCATTTTAGTCACATCATTTGGTCACATCATTTACAGTTCACTTGATCTGAAATGAGCACTTCATGCATCACAAGCAACTATTAAGGTGATGATACATGGGGCAACTTTTTGAGCAATGTTGCTGAGCAACCACATAACCAGTTCCATTAATTCTGTTTGGATGACCATGACAAATTGCCTACTGATGATTTAAGTTCTCCAAAAAAGAAACTGTTGCCCAACATCAACGGGAACATGACAGAACCACAATAATGAGGCTCAAAAAGTTGCCCCAAGCATCATCAGCTTTAGTAACTTCAAACTTTGAGAAGTTGATTATGAGTGCCTGCATACATACTTTCCTTCTCAGTATTTTCTGGTTGTTAGTTAGTTAACCAAAGTCTGTCTAACTCTGCTATACTTTATATAAGATTAAATGTCTGGGGTAGTTGTTCACTGGTCTTCCATAATATGGACATGAATACTATGCAAATAGTGACAGACTGCAGACCTCATGGAAACTCGTCCATATGTGTTCAATCCTGCATGGCCATACCTGATGTCCTCGTCTGTGACTATGAAGGCTTTGCAGAGGGGCTGTGATGTGTTGAGCCACACGCCAGGGTTCTTCTCCACAGCGGCCGACAGCTGGCCGGTGATGGGGGCCGTACTGGTGTGCAGGGCACTGGCGATGGCCGACAGGAGGGTCTTATCTGTGCATCCGGGTCCTACTCCTGCATTTACATTACATTACATACATTCATTAGGCAGACGCTTTGATGCAACATGACTTATGGTGCGGATAAGATATACATTTTAATCAGGTCCTAACACAAACACAAGGCCATCTATTCTCACCAAGGACAAATCTTCTCGGCACAACACAAATCTTCAATTGTACAAAAAACATATAATTGTTGCACAAGAACCTTAGTCTCTGTATGTTAAAAAAAAGACAGTATTGCCATTGCACCATTTTTCTCCAGTACCTTGCAAGCCTTTGGGAAGCTCCATTGTCTTTACAAGCTCCTCCGCTATGTCAAATGCATTGAGACCGCTAAGCTTCTTCTCCCAGAATAGCTGTTGGAAAATTAGTTTAAAACAGTCAATTTTGGTATGTGCAGTGCAGATATAACAAATAGTGACTCAGGACATTGTGACTGATTATGAAGCCTTAAAATGGGTTATGCTGACATATAATATGTCTGAAGATTGAATCATTTTCCTTGAATGGCATACATACTTACACAACACTTACCAATTACATGTGATTCAACAACATAGCTATTAACTGGTTATTACTTTCATACATCTAGTCACAACATTCACTGACAACAAAACATGTTTTCAATCAAGACTTGGTTAATCATATAATCATTTCAAATGAAGGTTACCTGTCTAGGCTGGTCAATAGCCTTCTGAGGATCTGTCTTCACCTTATTGCTGGGATGGTTGGTAACCTTGGTGACAGGTTGTTTGAAGATGGAGGCTGTCTGTCTGACTGGCAGTGATGTGTTGAGATCAGGCTTGCCCTATGTCAACATAGAAATCCACTGGATTACCTCCACAATTAAAACACTTTTGACCTAGAAATATTAATGAAAAATGAGTCCCTTGTTATGGTTAATCCTGCTAAATCGTTAGTGTGAACCAGTCCACATACCTTTGTTTGAGTGTTGTTGTCATATCGAAGTCTCTGCCGGTTCTTGTTCAGTTTGCTCATTAGCATTTTACCGGTGCGGAAATCGAAGGAGCTGAGGTCCATTGAGTTTCCGAGATAACGAGCCAACTGCGGCTTGCTCCGGAACTTCTTTCCAGTTGGACTGGGAGAGGGTAAAGGGCAACAAACTATGGTGTGAGGTGTTGAAGAAGTGAAGGGACAATATGGTAAAAGATATTTATAAATAGGAGCACAGTCAGGCACACCAGTATTTGAATACCAAGACCACACTTTCAGGCAGCTCACAGATGCAAAACGCTGCATGCACACAACTATAGCCAGTCAGCAGAGCAGTAGCACACATTTAACACACACAGAGCACAGCCACTGATGGTAATGTTATGGTAAATTAGTGAATTTGACAGGAACCTGATAATGTTTACTGAATTTGAAGTAGGCATCTAACTGAAAAAATCTGGGTCAATATGTCCATGGTGTTTACAGTTACATGTCCACGTTCTGGAGGGCGGAATGTCTGTTCACTTTTCATATGTATAATCAAGAAGCCATTGGTCACATTTTAATGAATGGAGGCAATTCTTCAAATTCGTACCAGTGGTCAAATTCGAACCCCAACAATGGCAACATTGTTTCGCATTATGCAGCTGTCGCCGTCCACAAAACGGAACTAGCAACGTGCGTCATAACCTGAGTTGCGATGGCGAGCGGTCGGATTTGCTAACCCCCTCCCACATGAATATCTTTATTTCAAAGACAACCTGCGTACGACGTGTCTCATCTTTCCTTCACCTGATTAGAGGCTACCAGATATTAGCAAGTATGTGAGCTTGCGGTTAGTGCATTTGCTGTTAATGTGATGCAATGAGTATCAAAACAAACAAAACAAACTGAATACATAAATTAAAACATGTATCGTGCTTTCCGTCGGTAATGCATGCAAATTCCAGCGACTGAAAGCGGGCAATAGAAAAAGCAACAACAGCTTCGCATACGTGCACCATATTACAGAATGAAGTTTAAGAAGTAAAATGATACGGTACCACAAACTATACAAGCGACCCGCCTCCCCCCTTTCTCGCCTCTGTTCCTCCTCCTCTTCCTCACCTCTGCTAAAAAAGAACAACCATCTACTCCTGAGCATAGTCATCTAATGTTACATCTGCAAAGTTGATGACATTTCAGACACTACTACAGTTTCTGTTACATGTAATTCAACGGTCGTCAGGTCATTAGATCATTTAGGCAACGCTTCAGCTTTTTAACCGACTTTGAACGTCTTGTAGGCTAGCTTTGTCTTGCAATTAACATGGTGGGTCGCTGGCCTCGTTGTTTTGATGCCGCATGAAGGCTACATCCCCGCCCCAACTTTCTCTAAGTCACCCTTTCAAATGCACCCTACACCATAACCAGGCCCCCCAACCCTTCGCAGGAGCACCCGTACTTCGGCATGATGCACCATGTCCTCCTCTCTCAGTACCTAAAGTAATAGACATCGCTTTTCCCCGCAGACAAACCCGACTTTCTGGTCACTTCTTCCCTTTTCCAGCCCTTTGGGAGAGCCGAGCACTCCCACCTTTTCCTTTCCATGTTTCTCCCGGTTTAATTCCAGTGATGATGGTAACAAGCAGGGCTAGGTGTCTTAACGTTTGTGGCACGGAATGCAAATCATTCGCATTAAATGCTTCTGTCAACTACAACACGGCCATTTTCCAGTACTGCAACAGAGTCCCAACAATAACTGCATCTCTTTGTCACGGATATATCGCTCCGCCGTAACTCAAAGCCTCATCACCAACTCGCTTGTCTCGCGAGGGCAATGGGAGATACGTCCGCATAGGAAATAGCTAGCCTACTGTACGCTACAGTAAGTTTAGTGGTTTTCCGGCCCTATCTTCCCAGACTGATCCAGACTTTTGTTCCATATATTGGACCCTACATTGGTTGCTTCTCACCATGGCTGTGAGCTAACGCGACGTGATAGACGATGCATTTCTATTCAAAACACCCCAATGTTGAAATGGCTAACAATTTTCACAGGAATTAGCTACCTTAAACACAAAAGCTGAAAACGGTGCAGCCTTCAGTAATGTTATAATTTCAAAATGAAACGTCATGGTGGACGAAGTTGGGCACCGGTGAAGATATTCACTTGCTAGCGGCGGTGCTTCAATTCGCCGTGTATCCATCGCCTATAGCCTACCTACTTCTCAACTACTCATGTGACCATTTCTGTCGGAAAAATAATTCTCTAACGTATAATAAGATTGATCCACAACAAAAATAGCATCTTATTTATTCAACATATTCGCAGACACCTTAACATTTTTCTATTACTGCCGCCGCAGTTTGTGCATGCGAGCCGTTGCATTTATGAGCAGGTTATTGACACTATTAGATTGATTAGCTGGAAAAAGCGAAGCTTAAATGCATTCACATAGACAATAATGGAAATAATAATAGCTCATCTTGAATATCCAATCGAATCGGCTTATTACTTACTCGTTTTTCTCCATCTCGCATACTATCTTGATTTCTCCCGTTTTGGAGTTGGTTAAATCCCCTCTCCGCTCCTCTTTCCCCTCCCCCTTCAACGAGACAAATGAAAGACATTATTCGCGAAACCAGGGAAACCAGTAGACTAGAGCCAATCTATTAGTAGGACTCTGATAATAGCTTATCATTTCAAATTGCTTCACTAGACTTTGGAGATCTCGTGCAGTTAATTGTCATATTTACAGATCTTTCCCAAATAGGCCAGTGACTTACTGTTCTGCAGGGTTACTGTGAAATGTTTTAGGCAACAGACAACAAACGTGTCAAAGTAAAGCAAATATAACGTAACCCCCTCCCCCTTGGACAATGTATGGCCTTTTGTTCTGTAGGCTCCAGAACTCTGTTATTCATACCCCAAAGCTTTAGTTTTCTATGTGAATAATTTATGTGAAATGGTATAGCCTAATATTCAATGACAGAAGTTTTACAAGGATAAAACCGGTCAGCATCACCCATGTATCTGTGAATATATAAAATTGAACAAACACAGGCTACATATGCATATCATTTATTGACAATGGCAAACACCAATCAATCCAACACCACTGGAAACAACGTCTCTCCATTTCAATCAGAACTCTTCTGTCGGGTAGGCCTATCATCGGGTGCTGGTCCTGCAAACAATCAAACATATGGCAGACATTAAACACGGTTTGTGACGCCTAGATAGTAGCCTAAGCGACTGAATAAAATACCGGTAATCTTATTTTGTAGATATTGCGCCATCTTCTGTCTGTTCAATAAAACTAGGCCTACTGTTTCATAAGGTGACTGATGTCAGAGGGATAAATATTGGGTTGTATCAATAAAAGAAATACAACTACCAATTTCCTCTAATATATCCATGCTTATCGCGTGGAAAAGCTATTCTTCCTTCTTGAATTTGCCATTTATGTAGGGGACATAGTCCAGAATCAGCCTCCAGTCAGTGAAGTAAATTAGGGCCACTCCACCAGTTGTGCCCCAAGCAGCCAACGTGGGAACCCTTGACAAAGGAAAACAGAGCCAAGTTAAGTGTCCCAGTATCATCTTAGTATAGTCCCTCACGCTGAAAGCTGTGTTTTGCAATGCATCAATATCTAGGTCAGTATAATCCAGCAGTGCTTTAAGTTTGTGAGTTTAGTGCAACAGTAACCTACCACAAAAATGCTAGTCAACTTAATATCTACGAACTGAGAGTTTTCCCCAGTGTCTTTGGTGCATTTCTCGAATCATCATTAACATCTGCACAGCAGTTAGTACATTTCTCAAAACAACTGCACCGCATAGTAGATTACCTGCAAAAGCGTGTATCTTGCTCAAAATGCTTTGTTTTTAGGTTTCAAAAGCAATTAAACTCTCAGTGCAATCAAAATCCTTGCACTGTTTATGTCAAGATAGTCAAACTGCTTTGTCTTGTCTAATGAATAATGCGTAAGGCAGCACTATTTTCTATGTGGCATAGCTATTTCAAAACGGTGTGTGTGTGTGTGTGTGTGTGTGTGTGTGTGGGGGTCAACTGCAAGACAGTGGATGTTTCAAAGTTTTTACTGTTGACAGACATTGTGACAATATAAAGTCAATACAAAGGCATTTACAGGATTGTTTAAAGGGAAAATGAAACAAAATATACAGTAAAACACCCCATGGTCACCACTGGCAGCCAAATTTACTGTAGTTAATCTTCCTATACATCCTAACATTCCTGTCTGTCAGGCAACATATGTATATGCTAAACAGACTATGACAACTAGTTCAACACATTTGCATGTAATGACAGAAGCGATGAAATAAGGCCAATTTGTTTTATGGGGTAGGACTATTCAGCATGGGACCAGTAAAGGGCATTTTTTATCCAACAGCAGACATTTGTACAAAATCAGTTGCATGGATGTACTAATGCATTTGTTCAAGATGGGGAGAAAATGCTTTAATGATGTGCACAAGTGATAAGATGATATGGAGTTTGAACAAGCAGTTTTGAGAATTTCAATTCTGATCCGAGAAATGTGCCAAAGCGACTGAGAACAACTGTAAGAAAAAGTTCAGGTCATCGGGGCCACTCACTCTCCCTTTTTATAGTATGTTGGCCCACATCAACCTAGTCTATAACCACTCATTTGTGATTTGCACCGGTAAACAATGAAAATGCAATATTATACCACTTTAATCACCCCTATCTTCAGTTCAGATGTTCTGAATTGCACCAAATTTCATGTGTATGATTATTCTGACATCCTCTAGAGGTATGCCACGTTTTGTGGAAATCTGTCCATAGGGGGGTTATACGATTAATTAATGTATGTGTACATTTAGTGACTGTGTGCACCCATCAGCCTGTAGATGGTGGTGTTGAGCAAGAGTTGCCGTTACAATATGATGATGATGATGTACTTACTACATTTTTAAGGCTCACACTCACACTCTCTATCTCTCTTTCACACACACACACACACACACACACACACACACACACATACACACAGGCACGAATGCACACACACGCACGCACACACACCATTTCCCCACAAACACACACACTCACAAGTTAACAAACACACACACACACTGAAGCACACGCAGCACACAAAAGCAAATGCACAAATGCACACACTCATTTACATACACAACAGTTGCAAGAGTAAAGGATGGAGTAGGAAATGGACACAAATTGACAAGCGTGATTCATTTTTGCAGTGTGCAGGACTGAGCTGCGGTCATATTTTGTACCGCTAGATGGTACATCTAGTTCTAAATTACGTGTCTCCTCTGTTTGGGTTGGTTTAAATCAGTGGTTCTCGAACTTTGTGTCATTCCCCACTTTGGAGGTGGGGAATTTTCAAGCTGATCCCATCAACCGAGTTTTGCCTGTCTCGTCAGCTGCATCAGGTGTTATTTGAATTCACATGTCGGGCTGTTTATGACTCGTATGTTTGTGTGTGGCTGATTTGTTTTGAATCTATTATCTGGGAGTTATTAAAGATAGGCACAAAGAAACTAATTTCCTCCTGTTCCTCGCGCCCCACCTGTCATGTCTCTATTCCCCACTAGTGGAGCCCGCCACACACTTTGAGAAGCACCAGAGAATCTCTAGTTTCAATGTAGGGGAGAACTGGGACGAACGTAATTTAGAAAGACATCGTAAAACACTGAAAGTTAATATTTTGTCACTAGCAACCTACATCTATCCTCTGCCAAATACAGTTGCATTTACAGCTCTGAACAAAACCGTTCAAGAGTTATTTAAGGAGAAGTCGAACGTGCGTTTTGTTTTATTTGTCCCTCCTGGCTGGGACGAATGAAACATACAGCTTAAATTATGTAAACTTCCCACAATTTCAATATTTGACAAAATATCATAAATGGTACTTCAAGTATGTTATTTTAGATAGATTGCTGCTGGGCTATATGTCTTGGTTCATGTTTGTTAACAACTCATTGCCGTCATGGTGAAGCGCATATCTCGCGGTTATGGAAATAGCATGCACTATGCCATTAATATAGCTAGAATAATGCATGTTTCAAATTATATAATGTTTCTATAGTACAAAATGTTATTTCACTCTGTTTTTACGTGGTTAAAGCCACCACACATCCAAATAAGTGCCCTTCATGACCCACAGGCCGTCAGTCTCCATAGGTTAACATGGCAAAACTCGACCCCCTACCTGATAGCCCCAAATATATTTGCATCTTTCTAAAACTGCTTTTCCATGTCTCACCTGCATAAAATATAGTATAAACACAGATGTGTGGGCATTGACTTAGAATAAATAGGGTTTACTGCCTGGTCAGGACAAATGAAACATATATTTGCCCGCCATATACATTTAGCATTATAGGCTGTTTTGCATCCATTAAAAACAAACATGCAATGTGAACGTCTGGGATTGGGGAGAGCACTAAATGCTCTACTGAATAAGCATGAAGTCAAAACTTTAAATGAAAAACACTCTTTAATAATAATAAAAAAATAAACCGCTAATGCTGCCGCTAATGAAGTAAACTTGTGACCATCAAAAATCGTTTATCGCCTGTAACTCCGTGATACCAGGACGTAACAGGAAGGCATTTGGCTGAGCAACGGAGGTTAATCTGCTCCATGTTTTGTCCAAATGATGACTGTCTATCATCGTTGCACTCGGAGAAAACCGGAATGTTTCAATCGTCCCGGTTGTACCCTATCTAAATGAATTCCTGGTGCAGTGCAATGACTTTCACTCTGCATCGGAAGGATGCAAGCAGACTTCTGGCAGCCGGTAGGTTATCATTTATACGTTCACTAATAAGTCTTTGAAGCCAAAGGGAACATGTTTCAGTAACAATAGCGGACAACATATAGTCGAGCAGAGTTTGTTCAGCTTATCGGGAGCCTTGGCCTTTTCAAATTATAGGCTATCGTAAACATTGGACTCATTGGACTATATTTGCAAAGTTAGCCCTCGTTAGCCTGCTAGGATGACAATTACTTGTCCGTTTGCCACAGAATACAATGTCTTGAGAACACTGCAAGACTCACCACATTCTCGCAATGGCAATATACTTGGGACCAATAACCTTGCTCAATATATTATGCATTTTGTCTTCTGCTTTCTCGAACGCTGTTCCAAGGTTGTTTTAGAAGACATCGGTGTGTTTAAGGACCCGAAGGCTAAGGTGGCCGTTTTATTGCCTGATAGAAATACGAATGTTACATTGGTCACCACCACCTATTACATTTGCTACTATCTTGTCAATTTGTAGCTGTCTACATACAATGTAACCAATGACTATATGTAGCCTCAGTGTGATAAACTATGGCTCGTTTCACATTGTTAACCTCCACGGGTGGTGGGCCTACCATCACCTTTCATCAGGTATGTGGGTAATTATGGCTCATTTTTGACTTGAAGTGAGTATGCAGAGACAATAAATGCAATAAAGCTATGATAAAACTTTTATTACAACGCTTCAATTGATTTTATTCTTTTTTGAAGTATACAAGATTCAAAGCCGGACATTGAAAAAAGGTATATTTCTGTCATTAAAAATGGCACATTTATTGCTACATTACTGTTATATACACGACAGTTCTCAATACCTACTTTATATATATATTTATATATAAAACAAAATGATAACAAAAAAAGACCTAAACTGGAGGCACTCTGAAGACACAACAGCAGTATTGTTCATGTCCGTACTGCAGATGTAAGATGCCTGGTTCTGAAAGGTACTGTGATGGAGATGCAAGACCACTCATTCTCACTCCAGCCCAGGACCTTAGCATACTTACACTTAGTACATTTTATTATTCAACTTCTGTGAATATGATTCAGTCCATTTATAGGGACAAACTGCAATCACCCTCAACGAGTATCACCTCGTGATAGAAAATTAACAAATCTCGAAGTGAAATGCAAAACATTGCCTCGTACAATCGGATACTATCAACGCCACTCAAAGCTCTGACTTACAGAGATGCTGAAAATGTGGACAGTGTCAAAGCAGACGTCATAAGAATATTTCCAAAAAAAAAAGACAAAATTACATCTTTGCAGACTCAAAAGCCTATTCTACGGATTTAAAGGAGGAATTTTGCTGACAGTATAGTATAAAAGAGCTCCAGTTCAGGTGATTTTTTTAAAAAGAAAAAGAGGCCCCTTCTACCATCAAAGTTTTACATTCTGAGGTGCTTCACAGAACAAAGAGCTAAAGACTGAAACCTCAGGTTTTGCAACCCAGTAGTGTCAAGAGGCATAGAAATGACAAAGTAGAAAAAGAAGAAAAACAAAGTGGGGATAAAGAAAAGTGGGGGTTAACAAAATAAACCAAACCTGACAGATTTCCCCCACAGCATTGACATAGGTAAAAGATCATACCAAACTTAAAAAAAGACATTTACACATGTTAAATGTTTCATTAGATACATTGAAAAATGTAAATTATTCCATTTCATATTTCCCCCAAAAGAATGTCATGGGGAAAAAAAAAAAAAAAAAAAACATTGGGATGTACCTCTTATGACAGCAACACATACAATGTTATGCTGTTAAAATAGAGAGGGAAAATGTTTTACGCACTGAAAGAAAATTTTAAGTTTAGGCACTGGTAAGTCTTCACTCTCCAAATACGACCAGTTTCGTCTTGAGAATGAAAAGGCCACTCTTAATATTGAAAGATTTCCCCTCTTTCCCTCCCTTCCCACTTCAAAAATGGTGATGTGATATGTTTTGTTTGCAACACAAAGACTATAGCGCAAGTCTGTGGCATTCCATATAAGGAGCATAACAATTGCCACAGATAACACTGTTGTACCACCTAATTTCCACAGAAATTTCCCACCGACTTTAACTGTACAGGAATACCAAAGTTCCCCATCGGTGTCATCTCCTAGGAATGCTGCAGACAAAACTACAACAACCTTGAAATAAATAAAAAACAAAACAAAAAAAAGAAAATAAGGGCAATCTATATTTGAATGGTACATTCAAAACCAGTTGCATAATTGTATGAGCAAGGCAAAGTCCAGAGGGCAGGCATTGCCTTTTAGTAGCTACACCACCCGTCCATAAGAACACTTTGATCTCCAATGGATTTAGTTGCAGACAGTGGCATTGCTTTTGTCTCAACATTTCCCACACCAAGAGAAATTGAAATGTGATGTGTCGAATTTTGCAGTTTAGTTCTTTGCATGGCTCTTCAGCTCCCTTGGACAGTTGTGACCATCCCCTTGAAATGGGAACAACCCTGTTTCTGTGGTTGAGCCAGTGTGCTTGCTTAAACTACATCTTTCCCTCTCTCCCTCATTAGAAAAAAAGATGACTGACTGACTGATTTGATTTGCAGCCTTTTGGGTATGTCATTTAATTTTCTTTGTGATACACTCTTCTTCCTTGCCTCTATGATATATTCTTCATTTTCAAACTAATATTGTCATTTATGTAAAAATCTACAATGTATAGTCTAACAAAAATATACTTTCTTATATATTCATATAGGCCTATATATTCAATCTTGCTTCCTGAATGTTGAGCCAACATCCATAGCGTTATGAATGCATTGTGTGGAATTAAACCCAGAAAAAAAAACACCACAATTGCAATGCAGCCTCCTCCTCTAATGTTAAGCCTAAAGACCTTCCAATTCATTCAGGATTTGCAACTACGCAAAAGCAAGGGTCATGGTGAAATGTCCTGCACCTGTCCCCACCTCCTGAAGTTTATGAAATTTATGTCAACAGAAATATAGGGCCTGCTGAATGCAGTACTCAAAGAGCAATGCTGAGAATTCAGCTTTTGCACTGGGACCTAACCTCAATCACTAGCCAAGCAGCTATACAAACCAACCATATCGGGCAGGAATTGACACGACTCATACACAGACATACAGTCATATGGGTGAGAGAATAAGAGGGAGAAAGAGAGAGAGCGAGAGAGAGAGAGAGAGAAAGGGTAAGACAACTGAGAGGCAACTTCTCCACCAGGTGGCAGCCAGCGAGAAGGCAAAGAAATAACAGCTCAGTCGACCAGATGAGAGTTGATCCAATGCCAAACACAGAGCTTTGTGATATGATCATCTAAGTCAAGGGCCCGATCATCCAAGTCGACGGCAAGGGTGAGTATACGGGATGAGGTGACTGAAACCATGCTTGTGCTGGGAAAACCCTGCACTGCTATTTCACACTTAACACTGTGCCCTTGACTTCAGGTTAATGGGATCTTAACCCAAATGAAGCAATGAAGTCTGTTGCACTCGTTATTTTCTTTTTCACTGTGGATGGACACTTCAATCTTCTGCTTTGACAGCTTACAAGCAAGCTAGCCAGTTTACCCTCATCTCTGCGCTGGGTAACCCTCGCACGACCCCTATGACACGTCGCTTGCGGCCGTTTCCGAGACGATCATAGCCTCCAGCACTGCTGAGGTCCCTCTCGTGTCATATGCGTTTGGTTACACAACACAAGTAAGACTGTACCTTCAGGTTGGGAATGACGCACTACATAAACTTGCTCATCACACGAGCAATTGCTAAACAAAATTTGTTCCACACATGAAAGCAATTTGCTTCAATGTCTCATATATATATAAAACATAAGTAGGCACAAATCCTTGATTAAATTTTGACTTTTTTTTGTTAGGTGTCTCATTCAGAGTACCTCTCGGCAGTGAAAATATTGCCTTTTGTGGAAAAAGGACAACTACTCCAGTGCTCCATCCTAATGTGGAAGCCAAAAAACACATGAGCATACAAAATAAAGAGCATACAAAATGAAGAAAAGAAACGAGTATACAAGAGAAATGTTCTTCACATTTGCGCTGGTAGTGATGGTCAGGAGTGTGGCAAATAGGCTGTGTCAGTTTTGGCAGTAGGTGTGTGTGTGTAGACGAAACGGGTCTGTGTGTATGTGTACGTGCACCTTGTAAATTTCATGGGCAATGCACATTTACCCCAGTTTTTCTATACACACACGTACACATGCACACACACATACACACACACGTGTGCACGCACGCACACACACACACACACACACACACGATGATGGGGCCGATGGAAGAGTAGGGAAAGGCCACGTCTTCTGAGAGCCATGGAAATTCCATCAGATCTGTTGAGTGAAGACAGAAAACAATTACTGCTGCTGCTAACCCCACATAAAAAGAGCACTTACAAAATTAAAGCAAAGTGCATCAAACAAAACCAATATGTCTCTGTCTTTGACCGTGACAAAACATTGTAAAACTCCCAGTCTGAAGTTATCCTAAGATTTCTTACACATCCTATAAATGCTGTGGCGGTGGACAGGGATGGCGCCCGTGGATTGGACTGGACTCACCTGAGTTTTCTACATGTGGCTGACTGGGTTGTGTCCTTCTCCGCCCAGGCCAGGGTGCGCTCCCGAGAGCTGCATGGGAGACTC
Organism: Alosa alosa; assembly: GCF_017589495.1. Taxonomy (NCBI): domain Eukaryota; kingdom Metazoa; phylum Chordata; class Actinopteri; order Clupeiformes; family Clupeidae; genus Alosa; species Alosa alosa. Next base: position 14,377,828 of record NC_063197.1, on the reverse strand, counting down.
CCCTACCACACCGGACACCTTCTCTTCCTCCCTGCGCTTCAGGCACGCGGCTTTAGGGTTCAGGTTGCGCTCTGGGGATAGAAAGACGGGATGATTTGATTATGATTAGGGATTATCATCATGTCAGAGCTGACAATGAGAGCTTATTTCCTTGGTCCAGACGTGCAGAGTACATCTGAGACAAACATGAAGGGGGGGGGGTAGCTTTTGTTGCCTACACATGTTGCTTATATTTATCCAAAGCAACTCTCAGAGCAGGCTGGACATACAATGTCAGTCCCTGTACAATCAGATTGTTACAATGCCAAGTACCAACGTCTAACAGTGAGGTCATGACTTTAGATGTATGTATGTGCCAAATGACACATCACCATGATCAAAGATATAGGCATGAAGTACTACTCGACCGTGACTTAAAATATACATCCATTTTGAGTTCCATGCAGGCACTACTTAAGCCAAAATATTGGCAAAATTCAAGGATTTATAAACACCAGAGAGATTGAACATTTCCCTTTTGGTGAACAAACATGCCTTTTGTAGAAGCTAGCCTTTAAAAGTATATATTTTAGGGGGGTTTTTTGCCTTTAAAATAGAATAGTTGACTGACAGGGAGCAAGAGGGAGAGAGAATTTAGTCTGAGATCTGGAGACGCGAGCTGGTCGGAACTGAACTCAGGTCCCCAAGGGTACTTGGACCTGCTTGTAATACATAGGGATGACGCCACTTACACCCCACAGCTTCCCCCAAAGATAGACTAACTATTTCTATTTGAATAAACAGATAGGTCTTCTGTAGAAGCTAGCTTTATGGCACTAGAGTCACTACCTCGGACTTGTTGCTCCAGGTTGAGGATGACGTTGACGGCCTGGTGGAGTATGAGCAGTTTGGTCTGAGGTTTGTCGTTGTTGAGGTGCAGCTGGCACATGCGGCCCAGCTCCTTGAAGGCCTCGTTGATGTCGCGCACACGCAGACGCTCGCGCGCGTTGTTGGCCACCCGCCGCTCCTTCTCGCGCTCCATCTTCAACTCGGGCGGAAGGTCCTCGTCATCTTCCTCATCGTCTTTGTCTTGGCTGTAAAGGGAGCAAAGAAGACACTTGCGTGTGAACAAGTGAAACGTTGAATCTTCCGAGTGTATAATGGTTGGCTTAAATCTTTGGTGATAAGGAATCTTGATAAACAAAATAGTCAGTCATGCACAAAATGACATTTTCTGTGAGATGTTTAGATGTGAGTGTGTGTTGCATTGAAATGGCAGCATTTTCCAAATGCATCCACCTTGCGTTTAAGCAAAAGAGTTCCATTGCAAAACCACAATAAATGCAAGAGAGAGATCCTGACACAAGCTTGCTTCTGGTAGATATTTATCTTAGACCATGTTTTTTTCTTTTTCATTAAAATTTCCATATTTGGAGCTTAGTTCATTTTGAACCTTTTTTTTTTTTTCTCAAAGTGAGGAGCTTTTTTTTACTTAAACTACGTTCTTATGATCAGTGACTATGTGCTCAGTGTTCAAGGGTGGTATTTTCTAGTTTGAATTCAAGGTCTCCCCAGGTAAATGTAAGGTCAGACAAATGACATGTGTACAATGGGCTTTCCTGGGAGGGAAGGGGGAGCGGTTAGGACATGAGCACATTCTCACGCAGGTGGGGTAACTTACTCGTCTCCCGCGTCTGACAAAACACCTGAGAGCATCTGGAGGGTAAACGCCTCCCTTCTGAAAATAATATCACAGTTGGGGAGGAGGATGAGAGCTGGGAGGACAGGACGCCTGGGAACTTGCCAAGATTGGTAATGGCTGGCCACTGACAAAACTCCACTTGATAACACGCTAACTCAGACACATTATAGGACACACAATAGTAATTTAGCTAACCGAATCTACACCTAGAAGTACTTAACAACTCTACTTCATCAATTGCTTGGATGCATTCCGAAATCCAGTTTTAGTAGCATTTAGCAGACATTTTCCCTCATTCTCCCATCAAAAATCAAGCTTACCAGAAACATGTGCACCCTTTGGGCAAATTCTAGTATATAATGTCAAAATGCAAATGACTGTACCGTGATCGATTGCGGGAAGCTTTGCTGTCCTTCTTCTCATCCTCAGACTTGTCTGCTATGGATGAGTTCTCGTCGTCTTCCTTGTCCTCTCGCTTGATGTCCGAGCTGCTGGAGGAGTGGGTGGAGCGGGCTCCGCTTCCTGGCAGATCTGAGAGAGAGAGAGACAGAGACAGAGACAGAGAGAGAGAGAGAGGAAAAATAGAAAGATAGCGTGGACACATAGAAAAGACAGAAAGAGTGGACACATAGAAAAGACAGAAAGAGTTCGACACAAAACTTAATATATAAAAACAATACATAGTTATATACATAGTTGCATAATTCTGGCTGCTATAGGAGGCCAATGTAAATAAAAATGTAAAATCTGCACTTTTCTATTTTACTCCCATGATCCAACTCTACCTGTACATCTCCCCTCACCCACTGCAGTCCTCTAATGAGCATCTGCTATTACAGGCCTTACATAAACACTAAGAGGTCACAGTCAAGACTCTTTTTTTCTGAGATTCTTCATTGGTGGAAATATTTACCTAATGCTCCTCATTCTAGTGATGGCTTCAAAAAGACTTTTAACCAATTCATTTTTCCATACAGTCACAATTTGTATACATTTATTGTTATTATTCTATTCACATTACACATCAGTAATCAGTTCTCTGAACTGTGCAGTCACAACCTGTCTCCTCCGCTACATATTTGAGGCTTTCTTGCGCCCTTAGCCGGTCCTACTACATGTCCCTCTCCGTCTCTCCCGGCAAAATAGACCCCTATACAAGAAACTTGGGTGTAATGATTGATGACCAGCAGACTTCTGACCACGTTCCCCCTGTTGCCCGGTAATGTCGCCTCACACTATTCAATGTAAGAAAAAAATCAGGCTGTGGCAAATCCAACACACCACCCAGCTCTTAGTACAGACCATGGTTCTCTTGCCCTAGCGAGAACTCTGGAATAACCAACCCTTCCAAGAGTACCTCCTCTCCTAACATTTCTTAACAACCCAACCAAACACGCCTACTTTGCACTTCCCGTCTCTCCTCCTCCTTCTTTCACAACTATCTCCTTCAATTCTATTTAGTCCATTTATAATATTAGTTTTTTTGTAGTTCTATTAACTATAAATTGTTAATTAGTAATCTATAAACCTCTTGCAGATCTGTGGACCACTGGCAGAGAGAGAGATGGAGGAGAGATAGAGGACAGTAGGAGAGACAGAGACAGAGACAGAGACACTCACTGGTAAAGCCCTCTGGTTGTCCTCCAGGCTGTGTGGTCCCGGGGGCATGGTGGCCGTGCAGTAGGGGGTTGCTGGGAGGCAGGCCTGTGGGCTCTTCATGGTGCCCTCCAGACTGACAGGGAAGAAGGCCAGAGACGTGTTACCACACAAAGCAGCGAAAGCAGCACACTGTGCAGCTCTTTAAAGTGCCATACCTGTATGTTAGTATTAAGGTGTACAGACAGTAGTGACAAAACACACAAATAGCCACATGCTATTAAAACATCCTCTTTGTGCAATGAGTTTTTGTACTGCTAGGTCAAAATAAACAAAACTTTACAAATTCACATAACAAGTCAACAACGGTCTATGAAGTGTAGTAGAGTACAGTAGGGCCCTACTCCTGCTCTGTTTACATCTACTTTGTCTTTTTCTCAGTCCCTCCAGGATCTTGTGAAGATTTGTTGTCATTCATGCTGCCAAAAGAGATGGAATTTGTTACGCGACTCCTCAGAAATCGCATTTAAATTTCCTGTGGGATCACAAAGTTGTGATCACACAAGGGTCTTGAGTGGATTAGACATGGTTGTTGTTGCCAAAATGTACGAAATTGCAGCTGGACTTCCTAATCTCCATTCATTTGTCATCACTCATTGCAAGATTCTGAGGGGTCTGCCCTCTTTGTTCATGTAAACTCTACTCTCTTCTGCAGACTGTGCGGTAGCTGCTTCCCAGTGCCAGTGGATGGGGCAGAAGTGGACCTCCGGGGCTCACCATGGCAGGGTGCCGGTTGCCGAGTCCCAGGCCGGCGCCGGAGAAGGCCTGCGCGAGTCCCCCCAGAGCTCCGTTCTGCAGCGCGCTGACAGCACTGACCAGGCTGTGCAAGTCTGAGTGACCCCCCGTGTGACCTGGGCCACCTGGGCCCTGGCCTACTGCATGGCTGCGGAGCACATGGATGGCCTCGTCAAGACGGTCCTCCATTTTGTTCTGCTGCAGAGGAGATAGAGAGATAGAAAGAGAGATAGAGAGATAGATAGAGAGGGGGGCATGTCAGTTGTGATTTTTTTTCTCCCTTTTTTGAACACGTTTTGAAAGACGTGGAATGAATGGTCATGAGGGAACAGCAAGAGGGTTGGCGCATTTTAGAAAGAAGAGGAAATGAAAGTGCATGCTGAAAGAGTACCAGGGCGTGCAGTCCTCCTTCATAGTTTGGCGACAAGGCGGTCTGACCACTGGGTCTTGGCCACTGTGATGCACCTGCATGAGAGAGAAAAATAACGTGTGAAATATGCAGGGCCGTTCAAAGTCAAAGTTTTTTACAGCTTACACAGCCCTGAGCATGTTATACCTCATCCTGAACAGTAGGTGGTGCTCTAACGCCTTCTTGTGCAGAGCCGTATATTATACGGCTCTGTTCTTGTGGATTTCTCAAGACTCATAACAACTCTGCTTCCACATGAAGCAGCACCATCTTTCCAGCACTTCATCATTTGCAAATTCACCACTGATAATCTACCACATCTTGTGGCATGTCTGCAACCATACAACAGCAGTTAGTTGCTAAAGACCCCGTCTCTCAGGCCTAGGAAGGGGGCTGTACCTGCGATGCCTTGTGGGGAGCCGACAGGAGTGGAAGGCGTTGAAGGGAAGTTGTTGCTGTTGTGGTCTGATGGGTAAATCTGCAGTGTGCAACAAAAGTGAAATTGAACAGGAGGACAAGTTGAACAAAAATATTAACAAGAACACGTGAATAGTGCAAAAGGCCATTGTGTTGTCTTTTTTTACTCACTGAGGCGAGAGCTTTCCCAATCTCATCCCCTGAGCTGTTTGTTGTGGTGCTTCGATTGGCTGTGGTGGGATACACAACAAACTATTATCAGCTCAATCCTTTTACACACACACACAGGTGACCGAATTAAGACAAACATTGAGGTCGAACATGTGTTTCAGAGCAGAAACACAGCAATTGTTATGCTAGCGACAGTAAGGGGCGTCTCGTACCCATGATGTTGTCGGCGGCGCCGTTGTTGGAGGCCGTGTGGTTGAAGCCTCCGGAGCTGGAGTGGAAGCTGGAGGGCAGGCTGCCGTTGACGTCAGTGCCATGGAGAGGGTAGTTCTGCGGGGACAGGGGCAGGGGCTGCCGCTTCTGCAGGACGAGAACGAGGAAGAGGAGGAGGACGAGGACGAGGAGTAGCAGAAAGGGAGAAAGGATGAGGGGGAACGAGAGCAAGAGAGAAGACACACACACACACACACACACACACACACACACAGGTTAGACCTCTTCACGTCAGCAACCTGATTCAGATTACACAACCTGTGCGTCACATCTCCACTCAAACCTATAATTAGCGCAGCTGTATGACTGTATGGTAACCAACACCCCACCGAGTGGGCAGAGGCATGATTGAGGGGGAGAAGGAAAAAAAAGAGTGACAGGGGGAGGGGGGTCGGGGCGTGGGGTGGAGGGGATTTGCCTCACGTTCCATACTCACCATTCTGTCCTGGGGGTTGATGACCGAGAAGGAGCCTGACTGGCTGATGTGTGAGGAGTTGCCCAGCATGGCCGAGTAGCCCGGCTGGCCAAGGGCTCCGGAAGAGGACCACAGGTCAGGGGAGGGGTGAAGGCCCTCTGTCAACAGAGAAAACGGACGGACACACACACACACACACACACACACACGAGAGTAAGTCATTTCCTCAAGCATAGACAGGGTAGTGCTAGGATTTGAATTACATATGACCAGAAATAAAAACATAAATAAAGGAATGCATACCAACCTTGCATGTAGAAGGAGCCAGGGTATACTGCTCCATCTCGACTGTACTCCTCTCCTGATGTAGAGGCATATACCTGATAGGAATAGCATAACAAACGCTATTACATGGTGACCTCTAAAACAGTCAATCTGTGTTGATCGGTCTTATTACGGACTCTATTAGAATTGAGTCAGTCCTAATATGCTTTATAAGCAGCTAAATGTAAGCTGTGTGAGAGAGGGGAGATCTGAAGCTATATTGGGAAGTGGACACCATATTTCTGCCTCCTGTTCACGCCAGTGGGTAGGGTGGGTAGGGGTCTGTGCCACCACCGCCCCCACCAGTCCTGCTTTTCAGTGGCACACCATAATCCATCCATGCAAAAGGGAGAAGAGAGAGAAAAAAAACGTGCGGTGGCCGTGCCATGCTGGGAAACGCGCCACCGAAATCTCAGCACGCAGCGAGCGCTTCCTCTCCCCTCGCCCAGGTGCCAAGGGAGAGCGGCGCCACACCGCTACCCAACAGGGCTGCCGCCTCCGGCCCAGAGCTGCCGCGGACCTGGCCCAGTCCCGCCAGGCTACCTGCTGCTCTGAGCACCAGCTCCTAACACCCCTACTGAAGCTGCCTCTGCCAAGGCACTGACCACTGTCCAGCCTCCTCCTGGAAGAGGCTGCTTTTTTTCCAGCTTGTCCCCCTGCCCCCACCCCCTTTTCCCCTCCATCTCTCATTTCTGTACAACTCACAAAGAGGGGAGCCTGAAGCTCATCAAGAAACTATTTCAGCACGCAGAAGGGTCCCGGGGTCGATTCCAGGTCGTCTGCTTCATTCAGCACGAGGCTCGGCGATTAACAGCTAAAATGAACCATTTCACTCAATGGCTAGCTATTAGGAGAGCATAATAAATAAATGCTTTATAAAAATGGGGCTGAATGCGGGGGCCTTTCAGCCTGTGCCGAGAGAGCTGAAAAAGCTGGTCGGGGGACGAGGAGAAGGCATGTGAAGACCCAAGCTTCCTGACATGAGAGCCCATCACTCACCATTTTGGCATGTCTATGGGAGTGTGTGTGTGTGTGTGTGTGTGTGTTGGTTTGGGGAGGGAAGTTGGGGGGGGGGGCAACTACAGCAGCAGCAGAGAATGCAAATCCAGCAAACTGCGTTTTTTTTCTGTAATTTGATTTAACAGGGAGAAGTGGAAAGGGAATGGAGAGATGCACTTCTAATTACAGAGCCATCTGCCTGTTCCTGGACCAGGTCCAACTCCACAGGCAGCTGGGCAGAAGAGAGTGAAGCGGAGGGGTGGAGGGGCTGGGAGGCGAGGAGAGAGGAGAGGAGAGAGGAGAGGAGAGAGGAGAGAAGGGGTGGGAGGCGAGGAGAGAGGAGAGGAGAGGAGAGAAGAGAGGAGAGAAGGGGGTGGGAGGCGAGGCGAGAGGAGAGGAGAGAGGAGAGGAGGGGGTGGGAGGCGAGGCGAGAGGAGAGAGGAGAGGAGAGGAGAGGAGGGGGTGGGAAGCAAGGAGAGAGGAGAGGAGAGGAGGGGGTGGGAGATGTTCTCTGTAAAGGAAGGGAAAGGAGGAGGAGGAAGAAAAAAAAATAAACTGGCTGATGATTCTGTGGGAGATGAAGAACTAGAAAAGGATGAGGATACAAAACTGTGAAGGGGAGAAGGGAAAAAAAGATTCTTTATTATGCTTCTTAAATGGAGATGGATCTGACTCGAGAAGAGTGGGAGGACCATTGTTTTTTGTAGGAGGCGTACAAAAAGCTCCAACAATAGTCGACCTTCCACAGAGTAGTTCAATCTTCACAACTAATTCTGCTGAAAAGCTGCAGTTGGAAAAAAAAAAAAAAAAAAAAAAAAAAAAAAAAAAAAAAAAGTGGAAAAAAATGGAAACTGCTTGAAACTAGCAATTTTCTAGAGAGGAAGAGGGATCTTTGGGAAATTACCCCAAAATAGGGATGAACTTTATTCAGAGGATGAAAAGGAGACACCAATCAAGTCATACATCCACCATGAGAAGAAGCATAATACAGGATAAGCTTTGGAAATCTACTACACTGAGCAGGAGAGCGGTCGGTCCATCCAGGGGGGTGGGGTAGGTTGGCAGAGAGAGAAGTAACATGGTGCGGGGGGGTGGGGAGAAGAGCGGTGGACAGAGACAGAGAGAGAGACAGAGAGAGAGAGAGAGAGAGAGAGAGAGAGAGAGAGAGAGAGAGAGAGAGAGAGAGAGAGAGAGAGACTGTTTGCTGGAGGATGTCGCCATGCAGATCCGGCTGAGGAAGAGCAGGAGCGGGGGTGGGAAGGGGCGGAGGACCAGGGCCAGTCATTAATCTGAGCTTAGGGACAGGCTAAGAGGCCTCAGGAACACCAACTCACAAGTGGGTCACCTCAGTGGGGTTGGGGGGCATCATGTGGTAAGACGAGGGTAGTGGTGTGTGTGTGTGTGTGTGTGTGTGTGGGGTGACTAAGACCACGTCTCCAGACATAAATGCCTGATCCACAGCTGACACCAAACAATTCCCCCACCCAATTTCCCATCTACCACAACATCAACACAAACTACCTTTACTTCCCTCTCTCTAGAGATCCACCAGCCTGTGTAATTGCACTGCTAGAATAGCTCAGAGAAATATGGACAATATGGACCGTGTTTACATGACTTTCTTACGACAATTTTATGACCCTCCCTGAATAAGACCTTTTCAGCAATTGCTAATTGGAAGACATAAACCTGGGGGTCTATAATTGCCTGGCAGATGCCATTCTGTGTAGAGTGATTCATGAACTTAGTACTACATTTCACAAAAAAAACCCTGAAAAACAAAAGAACATACACACTTGCATACGGTTCAACCTACAGCTGTCAAGGCTTGCGGCATGTTTGCAGTGGGCCCCTTGTCACCCAACTAGTGGAGCTGAACGCGGTGAGCAATGAGCATGCTAGCTGCCAGTGCACTGGAGACAGGAGCAGAGAGGATGGGAGGATACTTACCGAGGAAGGCAAGCCTGGGGGTTTCCGCATCTTCTTGGGCTGGGAGTCTGTTTGGGAATGGGGAAATGGAGGAGGGGGGGGGGTTACAAAAGACGTTTACTGAAAGAATCCTCATTTGCATCATCAGCGGCATCCTGGCGTTAAGTTTACACATCGCTCGGAGTCAAACGCAAAAACGCATCCCTCGAAATTAACAAAACCATTTACACAATGTTACGAGTCCGACTAAACAATAAAGGGTTGCGCGGGGGCATGGAGCTGGGGTGGGCCATCACAAACGTCTGTTAAAAAGAAAGCTCAAATGGCCCAGGTTATATGTTTGGTGAGGGTAAGGAAGTGACAGCTAATTAGCCTATAGCCTATATATTAAAAACAAATCAGTAAAGCCAATGTGAAGCTTGAAAAGCACATAGTATTCTGCACTAGAACAATGATCAGGGTTCCCACTCCAAGTGAAATGTAATATTCCATGACTTTCCCTAACAAAAAAAATTATTTCCATGACCTGCTATATAATAAAGGGTACAATATACTGTACTGACCAAAGATTTCAGAACAGTCGCGTAGTATTCAGGAATCTTTTACTTTTTTGAGATTTATAAATGGGCATTGAATAAACAATGTTGGACTAAACACAAGCAAGCAGTAAAGCTAATAACCAGATATACACCAATGAAATATATTTGCATTTTGGCAAGTAAATGTTAAACTGCTACAACAAAATTCCCTGATATTCCATGACTTTGCCCCCAGGCCTTCTATGTCTGGAATAGACTTTCCAAAATGTCATGATATTCCAGAAATTCCATGACCCGTGGGAACCCTGATTGAGAAAACACTCCACACAACTTTCCTCTGGCTGTCGATACAGCTAACCTAACGTGTTGAGGAACTTCTATGGCAAGGGTTCAAATCTCTATAGGATATGGTCAAATGTAAACATATAGGCCAGTGACTTCAAATCTAGGCTTTGTGTAAATATGCAACATATAGACCCTCAATCTGTTCCTTGAGGGTTTCAAGTTGAAACGTTCAAAACCGATGCAGATACTTCGAAATAAAAATTAATTAGCTTAATGTTCTACAAAATGTTGACTTTAAAACAGTATTTTTTATTATTTTTGCTTGTCCCCAAGTTACCATTAGCGCAATGTTGTTTTCTGTGCCACCGAGTGCCTTGAGAAACACACGTTTGTTTATGCTGTTGAAAGGGTCTATACATTAAGAGCGAGACACAGCAGCACATGTGTATCGTACCCATGCTCCCATCTGAGGGCCGCCTGCGGAGGTTGTTGGGATATGACTGGTAGAACTGGGAGCCCGACTTGAGGCCGGAGGGGGACATGGCGTCCGGACTTGGCATGGCTATGTCACTGGGAAGGAACCCTGGCTGCACAAAAACAAGCACAAGAACGAAACACAATAGAACATTGAGCGTTGGAGAAATGCAAGCATCCAATTAAAAACACAAGACACTTGCTACCAAAATCACATGAAAGGGTTTTCAACCAATTTTAAGTAGTATTAGGCATTTTGAAACATTCTACAGAGGGCCAACAGTACTCTTACCTCTAAATGCAAATGTTCATAATGATGAACTACTACTGTAAGTGTAGAGCAAATCTTATGGTCTTACCTGTCCCCCAAATGAGCTGTATGGTACTCTTTCATTCTTTCCTGTTAAATAAAGAGATAAAGGGTTAGAAAAGGGTTCACTGGCAAACTGAGGTTAACTGAAGTACACACAATATGTACTGAAACACTACAGGTGATGAAACAATTACATGGCTAAGTTGCATTTTCGTGTGTGTGAGAATAGGCCTGAAAGTGAAAACCAGGCAGGCGTGGAAGCAAGAGCGGGTCTATGGGAGTGGGGTTATAGGAGTGTGAAGCTCCCCACCTCCAGGCTCTCGGCTCAGCTGCTGAGAAGCTGTCGGCCAGGCCCAACCCAGGGGAGGCTCTCTGCTTCAATGCCCTTAACATGCCCTACGTCCCACACAGACATAAATGCTCACCCCCCACACACACACCCATAGTGACACAGATAGCTTCCCTTTCCTTTACACACACAAACCATCTCATTTCTTTGCACACTTACACACACACACACACACACAACCTTTCTTTCATTCATGCGCACACACACACACAGGCGCATGCACAGTTGCCTCTGCTCGATGCATGCTTCCACTAGTAAGTATTTCCAGTGCTGTCTGTCCATGGAGCTGCTGAATTCCAGCATCTCCCAGGGCAGAGAGAGAGATTCTCATGACGAGCTGCCTGTGACCTCATAGGCATGTGATTCCCCCACACACAGCCCGATAAACCCACCGGCAATCCCTGAGCTGAGGAAGGGGGAGGAGAGCCCGTCATGCTCGCTGTAGTGGGAACCATCTCCATAGCCCTGAGAGATGGAGAGAGAGAGAGAAAGAGAGAGAGAGAGCAAATGAGAGAGGATGGCAAGAAAGCAAGAGGAGAAGTGAGACAGAGAGAAGTGAGAAGAAGTAGTGAGCTCTGTGCACTAAAAATACAACTCCCATGATACTCATTTCTGAGAACAAAACCTACACAGCACACATATGAAAGGACACTTCAGTTTGCTTGCCCACAAAGACAGGGCTAATACACAAATACATCTCTATGGTAAAGAGGAAGGACTGTAGGGCTCTAATTTGCTGTGCCAAGTGACATTCACAGAACTATTAGCTTCTCAAAGCTATCAGGCATCTTACTATGATGGGACTTCGGAGCTTGGATTCTGCGACTAACATCTTGTCTTGTTTTAAGACATTAGCTTATACTCTATTGAGGTAGGAGGACTGGACAAAGTGTAGTCTTCCTTGATGAGGTTATGGATGAAAAGTGAGAAGAGCTTCTGGCTCTCCAGGTCACTCACCCGTCCCTGACTGAAGGAGGGGCTCTGCTCTCCTGGACCCCAGGAACCAGAATTGCTGCGCTCATCTATACCTGAAACACACAACACAAAAACACACACAATATGAGGAAAAAACCTCTCTGACAGTACTAGCCATCATTTCTGGAACCAGTCAGGAAAATTCCATAATCCACACACAGCCATGCTTTGCTCGCTCAGTCACACACACAGTCATTATTATGTATCTGAGGCTGGGGGTTTGAAACCAATACACAAGTCATTTTGCAAGGCACCGACGTCCCAAGCCTATCAGAGGACACTGGATCGGTCCGGCATCCCGAGAAAGTGCAAATCAAGTGGAGATTCAGCGCTGGCTCCGATTAAACGCCATCCATCCACTTAGCCCCTGTTGCCTACATGAGACAAATGCTGTGCAGTTCCTGCCAAATCGCATTCATGTCAATCAACTTGCCAAAACATGTTCCATCTTTTCATTATTTATTTATTTATTTATTTATGTCCGTCTCCCCCACCCCACCAAAGATCATGGCAGAGAATGTGAGCGTTTTTAAGACTGGTGGAGCAGAAACTCCTAATAACCCATTCCCTTCTCTCCTGTCTTACGCGTTAATGCTACCAAAGCTCTCCAGAGACACACAGCTTAATTGCATCCTGATTTGCATAATTGTGCATATTAATGTGGACGGTCTATGAATATTCATAAACTCCTTTAGTTTTTTTGGAGGGGGGGAGGGGGTCTAATTAAAAATGTGTGAGGGGACAAGGCGGAGGAGAGAGAGAGGAGGGGGGTAGTTGGTTGGTTCGTTCATTCGTTCGTTGTGGTCTCCAGAATGTGAGGCGGCTGAGAAGTGTGTGTGTGTGTGTGTGAGAGAATGAGAGAGAGTGAGTGATGACGCTAGTCGAGCAGAGCAGGCAGGCGACATGCGCCCTGACAGCGGTGATCTATAGAGCCTCCTCCAGCAACACGGCGAGATGCGAGGGGGGGTGGGGGGTGGTAGAGGAAGCTCTCGGCTTTACTGAGTTATTGTCAGAGAAATGAGAGGCCACATCTCTGCAAGAGCAAACACACACACACACACACTTTGACTATGACAAATACGGCAGGGCTCAGCTCAGGGCATCAGACTATCTGACTGGCTTCGGCCATTCAATATGATCCTTGCTTAAATTCTAGATGCTCGTTCCGATACGTTAATCCCGCTATTGGGCCACGGTCGTCTCAGCATTTGAAACCGGAGACAGGGGCAGATAAAAGGAAAAAGGATGCGCCGGGCTCTTTGAGGAGGCCCTTCATCAAAAGGCATTTAAGTCACGTATAAAGTCGCACCGCCTGTCGGGGACCGTCATTCTGTGTCGCTCTGTCAAGAAACCAGGACGGCTACGACGCAGCACAGGCAAAACAAGAAAATCTGTCAATGGGGATTTTACTCTGCTGTGTTTGACTGCTCACCTAGAGCTTATCGGTAGAAGAGAGTGGGTTAAATTACTGTAAGAACAGGGTAGTGCTGCTTCGCTGAAAAGACTTATGGTGTATGACTGAGAACAACACGTGTTGTTTAGGGTGACAGGCTTGTAATTAAGCTTTGGTCGCACTAATGCATCAATCCTTGCTTTCAGGTCAACAAAACTCCCCGAGACCCTGTGTTAGTGCATGCATTATTAATTGGTAATATGTGCTTTCATGTTTAAGAAGGGGAAAAATACAACTAGCAATCTGCAGCCAGCCATGAACTATTCACAGCCACTGATTACAATTAATTTATATAGGCTAACAGATTAAAAAGATCATGGGAGTTAAAATCAGGATGGTCTATTTATCTGCACCTTTAAACATAACTGTGGCCATATCAGCATGTATAGAAAATATGGCTGCAACAATTAATTAACTACTGTCAAATGACTTGCCAACAACAATGGGTTTGTGTCATTTTTAAATGAAAATACCTCCAGATTCTCTGATTTTATCGATTAATTGAGGAAATAATCTACTATGAAAATAATCATTAGCTGCACCCCAACAAAAGTCAAGGCACATTCTTAAAAAGACAGAAATATTTCTCCAAAAAGCTGCAGTCATTCCTGTCATACATGACAAACTGAAAAAAAAAAAAAAAGCCACAGCTCTGAACTCTGATGCTCAAGCTGGAGCGCTTATTATTAAAAACAAGACAAAGGATGCCAGGTCATCCAGAAGGTGTTGAGTCTCTTTAGAGAGTATGTGTCTGGGAGTGTGACTGTGTGACTGTATGTGTGTGTGAGTGTGTGAGTGTGTGAGGGGGAGCGAGAGGTGTGATGGTGGGGAAATGGGCCTATCCTCAGCGGGTGACAGGAACGGCAGCTGCGGAGGTGAGCGAGGGGACGCCTGGCAAAGCAATCACGGTGTGAGAGCTCCCGCGCAGCTCCCAGCTCCACAAACCCAAACTCCAGCTCCCGCCGCTGCCCTCAGCCCCTAATGCTCTCGCTCCCAGCCCCAGAGCGGAGTGAGGCAGTGGGGGCGGAGGGTGGATCTGGGGGGTGGTCGAGGTAGGGAGGGTTGAAGCAACGCTAAACACAATTAGCACCCCTCTGAGTACTTTTGTCTGGGACAGATGCAGACTGGAAGGCCGCTGTAGTACAGGCCAGTGAATCTCGGGGGCCAGGCCTAGTTCCCGCACTGTTACACCTCCTAATGGATGGGCTGTGACATCACCGGCAGAGGCCAGATTTTTGCTTGCCCCCGCCTTCCCTCCATGTCTGACATCACTTTTCTTTCCTGTGACCCACTTTGCTTTAAACTTCTCCGATATAACTAGTTCTTTCTCTCTTTTTGAACATTACAGGGCAAGAAATACATGTTATGTACTTCCCCTCAGAGTTCCATGTCTTTCCCCTTTCAAGAGGAAATCCACATCATCCAAATTTAGGCCAAACCAATATTCATCAATATAAATCCTATACGGACTAACACTTAACCTAACAACAAATAATCTGCAACAAGTCCAACATCCAAGAAGCCAGTTTCATTTCATTTCACGAGACACGTCGAGATATTCTGGGCCTGCCCTTGCTGTGGGGTCTCAGCTGAGCCTTCGCCAGCTGAGGCTGGGTAGCTGACGCTCGTGCTCAGTGTCTTCCCACACGGCGGCCTGGACGCATGCTGGGCCTGCGAGTGGCGGCTGAGAGGACAAGGGCATCGGGGGGCCATTGTTTCAGGGGCGAGCCGTTTCCTGCTGGTCAGTAGGGGGAGAGGGGGCTCTGTTGTGTAGGGGGAGGAGTGTTTCACACTCCAAGTGGAGGGGGCTCCCTTTTTAAGTTCATAAGCCTTTGTGTGTTGTTTGTGTGTGTGTGTGTGTGTGTGTGTGTGTGTGTGTGTGTGTGTCAGTGCTCCCCAAATGCAAGCCCTGAATGGTATTCCAGGGAGCATGCCAAGAAATTAGGGTGTAAATTTCACACCTTCAAATAATACAGGTCAACAACAATGGGATTAAGAGAGCGCAAAATGAAATCTTTCCAGGAGGTGGTAAGCAATTGTGCTTCTAATTGAATTGCTCCTTCTACTAACAGTGACTTGTGCCGGCCTTCAAACTCATTCACAAATGCGAAAGGGGAGACCATGATTACGCGGACCTGTCCTCACGCTCCTAACAAAACAGACAATAAAATCCCAGTGTACCCTTCCGAGATCATTTCTTCTAGGGACCATGTCAACAACAGTTCCTAAAAACAGCAATGCATGAGACAAGGCTATCCTATTGGCTTGGTCAGACCGAGTCATTTTAAAATCAGTACACAGCAAGCAAACAGGCTTCCAATCACGTGAGATATGCAACTTGTGTTCCGCTTTAGTTTGTTGAGTACAATGACGATATAACTCCACGTTCATTCAGTACTCAGAGTGGACATCCCACTGGGGGCAAGGCTAGTCTGTTCAGCTCACGCCCACTCATATTTCATTCCAGGTCTTGTCCACGTACCCTGTGTTCATAGACCAAATTCCAGGGCTGTGGACGGAGAGGTGTTGTCAGCTGCACAAAATGTTCAAAGGAAGCGAAACGGCCTCGAGCCTCAACTTTGCTGTGCCATTTTGGATGCATAAAAAGAGGAGAGAGACGAAGAAGAAGGAGGGAGGAGAGAGAGCAGGGAAGGAAAAAAAGAAGAAAAAAAAAATATTCGAGAGACATGCAACAGCCTGCCCCGTCCTTCTCTGACTGCAAAGCAGCCAGATCAAAGTAACCAGCGCTGGGGCTGGGCTGCCCACAAGTCCCTGGGCTAGGAAGTAAAGCCCTCACGAGAGCGGCGGTATTCCCACTCCCCATTTGGACACAACCGTGAAGGACATGGGACTTCTCATTCCCACAGCTACAACTTGTTAACACCAAAGGTGCATTCAGCTCAAAAGCACCTTTTTTTTTTTTACAATCCCACTGGTGCAGATCAGAACAAATGAAGCAGGTGACCAGAATGATGCAACGGTCACTCTTAAGGTCGTTTTTTTTAAGGGAGTAGGTCTGCGGACTTACCTGAGCCACTAAACTGACTGCTGGCGAGTGTAATTGGTCTGTTCTTTCCATTGGCCACCGGGGGTGCGAACATCTACGGGAGAGAAAGACAGGGTGGGGCGGTTAGCAGGGGTCATCGCACCAGCTTTTTTATTTGTGGTTTCTCGTGTTACAGGGAGCAGTAATGATGAACTATGGTGGTGGTGACACCAGACGACTACGTTGATGATCACTGTCCTGCTACCTATGAAGCAGTGAGAAATTGGAGGCTCTTTACACGAGTTTGCGAATGTTCACAACATATCACCTCTTGGAGCTCTGGGAGAAGTGTTTATGCGCCTTGTCAGTGAAGACTGTCAAAAAAAGCTTGCATAATATAGTATCTGCCACAACAGTTAGACAGAGTGAAACAAGTGTCTCATTTGGAGGCAAATTACTATGTTCATTTAAGATAATTCTTTTATACATTTCTCCTTCAAATGCTAATTATGTTTGAGATTTCACACATTAAGTTTCAATTATATTCATTACACTGGCACACATTGTGAAAGAATTGATGTTTTCCATTAATCTCTTATGTTCTGGAAAACAGCACTATGGAAGGCAACTAGAAAAAAACCCCTACAAACTCCATTAGTACAGATAGTCATCCCAAATTGGTTCAAACATTTTTGTTCATTCTCTGAGAGGAACATGAAGAATAAACGTTTTAACAATCTGTCGCCTCCTTAAGCACACAGACAGACATGTAGGACGGCATGAAAATTTGTCCAAGCCTGATTTAAAAACCCACATGGAGGCTTGTTCTCCTCAGTACACTGAACGACCTAGTGAGAATACACGGGGGTTTTGCCCTCTTGGGGGCAACGGACATGTCCTGTTCTCCCCACCGCTTTTGATTAGTCAAAAAAAAGGAGAGAGAGAGAGAGAGAAAGATTCCCTTTGCATGCCATTTGAATGCTGATCATGTGCTTTGAATACTTCTCTGTCAAGCAAAGCTTCAAGGTGCTCTGGTCACCATGTTCCATAAGGCATAAATAATTACAGGAGCGAAAGGAGAGACGCGGACAGATTGAATACCAGCAAGTTGTAATTAGTTGTGAGATTGTAATTCATTTTGGTTGGCAAGCCTGATTACAAGTATTTTCATAATTAGGATTCATAGCCTTGCCATCACCGAAGATGGCAATTTTCCATAACAATCAATTAGGCCAGAGCAGGCCACTCAGTGAAAACAGAGATTATCGCTCTATCTGTGCAGCAGCCTCCTTTTTTCCCACTGCAAGCCACGATGCCAGAGATACCCAGCCACCGTGCCCAACATAGTTGCGGGAGAGAGCGGCGTTCCCACATTGAGGAGGGTGGAGGGCGGGACCAGGGATGGATCAGCTGAGAGAAGCTGCCCCCTTCCCTCAGTGCCCAGTCTCTCTCTCCACATGCACAACTGCCAACCCAGCCAAATTTGTGATGTGATGCGGTGCCATTCGGGGAACAATGCAGGATGACCTGTACCTTTTGGGCAAAAGACGGTCATTGTTTTGAAGACATGGACTCGCAGCCTAGAATTTGCTACAGACAAGGTCGGTTGAACTTGTGGGAAGTGTTTGGGGGGTATTCCCAATGGATTTGCTCAAAAGCTTGCGCAAGCAAAACTTGTCAATGGCACTGTGCAAGGGGTGGTGGAGTGGGGTTTGGGGGGAGCTGACTGATTTTTTTTTTTTTCTCACCTCTCTCCTCCTCTCTTTTTTTGGCAAAGATCATTATGGACGGTTCAGAGCCCTCACTTTTCTCTTCTCCCAAAGCTGGCCTTCCCTCCCTCCCTCACCCCCTCCCTCCCTCCCTCCCTCCTTCCTAACCCACCCACCCACCTCCCGACAGCACTCGAGCCCTGGTCCTACACCCTTCCCCCACTCTCTCTTACCGCACTGAAATCCAGGAGGTCGTTGAGTTCCTTGTCTGTTTCCACTGCAGCCATTCTCTGCTGCTGCTCGTTCATGCCCCTCTGTGCTTAAAAAACCCTACGAGAGAGAGATTCACATATGGGGTAAACTGACTACACGGAACGAAGCAGAGCAGAGGCCCAAGGCCAAAGCTCTGGAACAACAAACATTGGTAGATAGGCCTTTCTTCTTACCAAGGGAGGGGGATTTGTTTCTCTTTTTTTCCCTCTCCTAGTCTGCAGTGCCTCAACAAAGACTGGTGAAAACTGTGCAACAGTCAACCATGTGATCATGTCACAAAGAACAACTGCACTGACTGACTTAAGTAACATTCTACACTAAAGACAAGTGTATTGCGGCTTCAGCAAGTGATGGCTAACCAATGCTCAGTAGTTCTTAAAGTTCTATGAGCTCAGATGTCACCCACTGCTACTCTTCAGGCCATGTCAAACAAAGAGTGTGCTGGAACTTGGCCCTCATGGTCACAAAAGCACACCAACTGGTAAAGAAAAAAGATCCTTGATGCTTCATGCTACAAATTATATGTCCTGTAAGTCAAAACAACAAAAACATATCACTGTAAAACCACAAAATGGAGATAACATATTTAGGCATAGGTATTCTTATCCGAATCCTTGTAAATGCACAGTCATCTCCAGCATGCCATATGTGATGCTTGCTGAGGTATACATACCTCCATGCGAGCCAAACCAGCATGGTAATGTCAACAGTAGCAGATATGTTAGCTTTACTGTTAAGCATACAAATTCTGATGTGTGCTGTATTACCACACATATGCATCAGTAATACAACATTTTAAAGCAATGACAGGTGAATATGTATTTATCACCGTTTCTGTAGCATCCAGTGGTCAAGAAATGACAATACCTCTGATCTATACTAGCCAATATCATACAGATTTGTATCTGAACAGACAGAAATGACTGAGGGACCAAGCGGCAACACAATCACATTTGTTCAATAACAAGGATTTTTACAAGGACTCAATAAAACACATGGCATCTTGCCAGCCGCACACCATAATACAATTTAATTAGACTGGCATGTGCCACGAAACACAAGGTATGAGTTTTTTTTTAAAGCCCTGCTCATTACTGGTGAGGATACCACAAAGAAAATACCAGATGTCAACAGGTGGTTTAGCATTTTCCACAATTCCAAAGCTTGAATAAACTCACAATAGGTTGAGTTTGAACTAAATAAAAGCATGATTAAATCATATTCATAGCTATCTTAATTAATGAGGAGGCACTTTCTCTGGTTCTCGAGATGCCAACGGCAATCCAGGGGTCAGATCCTTTCCGGATATCACAGATGAGCTCTTTAGCTATGCCTATACCAATTGCGAAGGTTTTCAGACTGAATAAGAATCCACTTCGTAATTCAACAATAACAAAACCCCACAAGGTGCGCCATTCTAACGATTAAGACCAACTGAATGACAATAGACGGTAATCTACGGTTATCAAAAGTGAAGTGTGGTCAATGTTTAGGATCGCTGAACATGTCTGAATTAGGCTAATACACGAGGCCTAGTAGGATACCAATCTGTCAAAAGGATATCATTTTGTCAATGGTCTGCGTACAGGCCACGACTACACTATAATGACAAATGTCTTGGACCAATAGATTAGTTGGTAGGCTAATATTTATACAGAGGCATATCATACAGGCTAACGAAAATGATTGACACTAAGCGTAAGCTGTCCAGTTAAGGTCGTTGTGATGGAGATTTTATTCAATTCAAGGAATGTGTTCGCTTATTTGTAGTAGCCTAGTGTTAACGCAGACCTTTTCTTAAAATAACACCGACCGACCTTTATCTGCCAAATAAACACATCAAATAAACATCTATGAATCATGCAACACAGAAGTGTGGACAAATAATAAAGTACAAGGAACGGTCAACCCATTTCATTAGAAGAACAAGCGCAACTGTTGCTCCTCGTCAACGGGATGTAGGCTGCCATATAGCTGTAACATGAAATGTTTTGACCTGAGCGTAATTACGACATTAAAACCCTGATTATTTTTTAACTCCATCAGCCTAATTGTAGGCTACAACTGTGTACAAATGTCCCTACACACTATTGCCATTACATATTTGGCAAGGGCCGGACCTGCTTTCGCGAGTGGATTGATGTTAAACATTTAATTCATATTGTAGGAGTCATTCAATTATCTACACTTATAATTTCAGCCAATATGTCAGAAGTCTACAAAAGACATTTCCAGTATCCTAAATGCTAGCATCTAAATCATGCATATCTTAACATAGCAACTGACAAATTTCCAAATCAACACATTTTGAAGGTTAGCACCTGTGTAACTGTAAAGTGAAGCTGTGCGCCTAGAACAAATTGTATCTTATATTATATATTATGTGGCATTGGTTGGGTACTAACTGAACCGGTGTTGACTTCAACACTTTTCAAGGTATTAAACACAACCTCGTAAAAATATCCAACTTTCACTCCAGAGACTGCAATTGAGGAAAGAGGAGGAGATTGTGGGGGTTGGGGGCCATAAGGAATTTCCTGCCAAATACGCAACAAAGTCAGTATTTTGGTTGTACTACTTAACGTTATGCTAATGTAAAATAGAGCTATCCGCCACTTGCTCTAGCATATGACTACTTCGACATTCATCAAAACTTAGGCTGCGACTTTACGGCGCATTTGTAAAAATGTAGGCTAACGTTTAACTGTGACCGAATTCATAATCCAAAAGATACGAATGCAGTGCGTTGGATGTTTTAAAACTCACACCCAAAAGCTGTACAAAATTCCAACATTCGTTTCAAATGTCGACTCTAAAAAAAGTACAACTCCAACATTTCATTTCCAATCCATATCTTAACAGCGAACAAAGGAGTGGTTTCCCTCATGGTAGGCTTGGCGCAGAGACCACCTCAACAACACCACTAGGCTGGACTCACCACCTTCTCTGCCACCATACAAAAACTTCACATCCCCCACTCTCATAGGCACGCATCCCCAAACTTGAGTTATTGAGGCAGAATAAGTGAAACCTTCAACAATAGCCCACATACTTAACTTTATCATTACCATATAACGTGATAAAATATTTATTAACTATCATTTGACAGCAACAGGATAGTTTTACCTTTCTTTTTCAAACGTCTGACATCCAACAGAGAAAAAGAAAAGCTGAATCTCGCAGGGAAAACACATAAAACTTGGGGAGAATTTCAACCTCTGCGTCCGAAAAGCATTGGGAAGCGCTGCAAGAAGTCTTCTATTGCTCCACGACCTTGCTTCGATAGGCAATCCGCGTGATAAAACAATGTAGCCCGTTCGACTATAAACAGTCTCCAGTTGCCAGACTCACGACTTCCTTTTTGTTGTTACAATTGTAGCGATTTCATTCTTCTAGTAGACATCTTAACCACCTCCATCCACATTGTTGGTAGCAACAACGTATCCTTCCGCATGGAAAGAGGGGCCTCAAAGCCAGCGGTGTCTAATTTCAAACGCCCAAATGCTGAGAATAGCAAGACCACGACGAGCTAAAATTTAACATTCAATATTTCGCTGTTCTTAAATACTAGCTAATCATATCAGTATTCTCGACGTTAGCTAAGAGGGATTATTAAAATCTAAACAAATAAAGGGAACTATACCTTTTAGCGGATGTTTAAATTAGAGAAGAGAGCTTTGATAATGCCGGAGCAGCACGAGATGGAGAGATAAACTATGGGGGTCTGGCCAATCGAAAAGCTATACATCTGATGGGCACTTGAACTAGCCAGTAGTTGATCGAACATAGGGACGGCCCCCGCCTTGACGCTTGCTTCGGCAGAGCGGCCAGTGAGGCTGGCTGAGGGGGCTTGAATACAGCTTGTGACATCATTTTAATACTTTGGTTAACGTTTCCCCTTTCAGCGAGAATCTAAACAGAATTCCCCAAGTCCAAGCATTAAAAGCATGGTTAACGCATGTCAGTCCGCGTAGCGCACGTTTCACTTTTTGTTTGCCTCTACAGTCGAATCCTTGAAATATTTCGTGGCTTTCACAATCGCTAATTATTGAAATAGTAGCTCACTTACTTTGATAGAAGGGTTGGTGAATTGATTAATTTCTCAAATACATGAATGCTTTTTTTAATCAAAGGAGAGAGGAAGCGTGCCGTTGTCACACATGGGTAATCCTATTCGTATTCAAATTCTGCCGTCAGAGTTGTAAGCTATGTGTCAATCTAAAAAAGCTTCCCCTTCCACAAACACATTTTACCGGGTAAAATATACCTTAAACAGAGAATCTATTTGTGGCTCTGTGACTGATTCATAGACCTGGGGAGGGGAAGAGGAGGGAGAGGTGCACAGGATCACAGAGTCCGGGGATCATAACAGTGCAGAAAGTGGGGGAGGGTAGAAGAGGTTCGGCAACAGAATAAGAGAGAGAGAGAGAGAGAGAGAGAGAGATGTCTAGGTAGGACCTCCGTGCTTCACCCCATGGTGGTCATGTGGGCGACAGAAAAATAAACAGACAACATAAATAAAATTGTCCTCTATTAAAATTACTTTTTAGATCCAACCCTGCATTCACACATAATATTGTAAACTACATCTCAATTCTTGGCAGCAACAGGAAAATATCTTACAACAACATATTTGAGAGTAAAAACCATGATATCTGGCATTCTTGACATTCAAAATAACAACTGATATTGTTTAAAAGCTTTTACATATGCCATTAAAACCTTAAAAGATAGTGTCTTAGTAGTAGCCTACTATACTTAAAAGAGAGAAAAGAGATGAGCAAGCTCGTAAGTGATAATCGTAAATAATAACATTCATCTCTCTTGGGTGAACAGAAAACCACAGTGAATTGTAATAATGAGCCCCATGGGTCCTGCGAGTTATAATGGTGCTTTGGGGCAGAGAGGAACCACATATGGCTTATGCATACCTTTACAAACTAACATATGCACGGCATATACATCAGGCTACAATTATGCAGCTCTCCCCAATAATTGTTTGTGCAAAATTGCCTTGATGAACAATCAAATGAGGCGCCTCTAGATAGCAATGGGACAGTAAATCACTGGGGCACTGCATACATTGTTGAACAAGGTCGGTCGTGGGTAAGAATCGTGAGGTTGTCAGTGTTTGTGACAGAGCTTCTGAGCCCTTGAAGTAGATTGTAGTAACAGCTGGGTCTGACATGGAGAGCTTGTTCCCCGTCAGACAGACCGAAGGAGGGGACTGAAAAAAAGAAAAAAGAAAAAAAAACAGTCACCTCCTCTTTGGAAGAAAATTACTTGACCAAGTAAAGGACGTGTAGTTCAAAATTAGTTCTTAACTTGTATAACGACTGAAAAATGAATTTCCCCATGTTCCCATGTTGTGGTTCAATAAGAGGTGTGTTGATTCATGTTTCTGATAATGAAACTGATAATAGCCTCAGCATGATTTAATTACTTCATTGTATATAGGAGAAAGAAGCAAACGTTGATAGGGAAAGGAGTAAATCTGTTTCTAATGGATGTTCAAATTAATTAAATATTATAATGGAGCAACAGAAAGAAAAAAAAAACATCTCTGCATAGCATAATACATTAAGTCAGGAGGAGCCTTTATGGGCCTTTATGCCCTCCGTACTCCCTCCGAGCCATTCCCCGCCCTCTATCCGTAATTAACGCCAGATGTAGAGGGAAAATTAGCATATGTTTCACACATTTTAGTAATCATTCATATATTTGGACAAATTTATAAAATATTTATATATGTGTATAGAAGGTTTAAAAGATTATTGTTGGTACAAGCTTTCTGTTTATTTATCATTATGTGCAGCACTAGAAAATGAATTACAACCTTTAATATAATGACCACTCAATATCTAAAATAAGAGCTATTGCTTACCTAATACCAGCTATTGTTAGTTTGTAAAAACTAAATGTGTCGTGATGGCTGCAGTATGCTTTTCAAATAATGTCTCTGTCTTGTCTCTCACATAATTGAAAATGACTTGCTTGGACAAAGTGGGTTTGTGACTGGCCAGTGAAAAGAGTACAATTTGTATTGTCACTATACAACAGAGGGTATACAACCACACAGAATGGAGAGCCTCTTATGTAAATCTACTTTCATAGATGGTACAATATTTTGTGTAGGTTAAGCTCTGATAAGACAGAATTAGGCCAAGATAGCCTCGCTTTGATCCTCTTTTGCCTTCTCCATCACAGTAGTCAGCCAGTCATGACAACAAGAAATAATTATTCGGATTTAGGAATGTCTTCAGAAGCCCTCTCCATTCATTTTGTCCACTGAAAAAAAAAAAACATACATTCTGAGAATTTGAGTCACTTTTAGTTTATGATTTCATGAGTTCAAAACCTTGAAAGAAATGTCTGCTTAGTGGCGGAGCTGCTGGAAACAGGGAAAGATTGATGGCCTTGGCTGGTTGCCCATGTCCTGGGCCTATGGCTGCAGAAGAAGGAGGGGGAAGAGAAAGGGAATCTGTCTGTTTTGCGTTCCATGCTCCTGGTAAACTGACCCCTGCTGAACTGACTCTATCATCCCCTGACCAAAGGGGAGCGTCCAACATCAGACACCCACTTTAATAACCTTTATTTTGGACTGAGAGACCGACCACCTTGCCTGCCCAGCCATTTACAACTTCCAATATAAGCCATAATATTATAAATATGTATTCAGCATACTCAACCAGCATTGGTTACCATTGTAGCCTAAATGTCTGCTGTTGAATCAAAATTGGCTGCATATCAGTACTCAAATCAATGAGCTATGAAGAAATGGCAACATTAAGACAAACAACAGAACCCGTTCATGTAAATATACTGTTGTCTACTTTGTTCTCTTGAAAAGATCGTCATCTTGGAATCCCGCTCATATTGCGCAGTTATTTGGGTAGCCCCTGTTCAGCCGCCCACGCATCAGGTACAGTAAGTGGAGCGTTCACTTCCTGTTGACTAACCCCAGCACCCCGGGGCTTCCGTGCTGTGCGAGCCTGCGGTCGCCTGACTGCGAAAAAGTGTGAGAATGCAGCGGGCTGGGGCCAGGTGCATGACAGGAAAAAGAAGAAAAAAAAAGATAAAGCAAACATTTTTTTTTTAACAGCAGTGATGATAATATCAAGCTGCAATAGATTTTTCTCTATGCTGCTCACTGAGAGACTAATGTCATGTCTTTTGATGGAAGTGAAGGAGGTCTTAAATGAATGCATGCAAGTATATCAGACCACATGCAAGTATATCAGAGCGTGAAAGCCAAAATTCCAACTCAATCAATTGAAGTAGTCGTGATAAGGAGATCCAGGAAATGAGAAGGGGAAGGAGAGATGGACGTGTGAGTGGGGGCTGGGAGATGGAGATTGTGGGTGTCGTGGGAGTGCTTCAACAACAATAACAGCAGTGTGTGTGTGTGGGGAGGAGGGGGTGATTGCTTACAAAAGTGATGAAATAACATCTCTTCTCCACAGCACAGCTGCTGTTGCCATCCCCATTCTGCCAAGATACCTTGACTTCTCTCTCTTTCTCTCTCTCTCTCTCTGTCTCTATTTAAATGCATAAGCAATGATCAGTAGTAGAAGAGTGCCAGCATTGTGTGATATACCTGACAAAGCTCATTAAAACAACTTGGGCTTTGTACACTGCAGATACCAATGACCTTTTTGACTTGGATTGCATACAAAAGGTGTCGCTTGGGTCCCTTCCAGAGGAGCCCTTGTACAGATTTGTCTGTCAGCTCGCCATCTTTGCATTTGATGAAGTCACACACTGGAACCTCTCTTCAATCAGTGACCTTTCGGTAATTTCGTTTGATCCTCGAAGTTTTGAATTTTGGAAACCGATGTCTAGGCATTGAAACATCCTTTTAATCCATCCCCCTGTCTCTCTCTGTTTTATGCCCTTTCTCTTTCATCCCTTCTTTTCTCCCCCCTTACCCTCCCCCATTCTTTGCAGATTAGAATTCATTAGCAATCAAAGAGCCTTTGGAGAGCTCAGGCTCTTAATTACCCACTCATTTGCATCTTTGCATATTAATGACTGCAGAGTTTTTTGGTGGGGATTTTTGCCGCAGTGGTTTAAAGGCACCTCGGCCCCTCCAGTCCTCCAGGGAGATGTGTGTATGTGTGAGAGTGTGTGTGTGTGTGTGTGTGTGTGTGTGTGGGGGTTGTCCTTAGGCGAGGCTTGCAGCTTCCCACCTCTCTCTCTCCCCAGTCTTCCCACCAGCAGCACGGGACTGGGACCAGACGTGGCATAGGGATGCAGGTCCGAGGTGATGTGTGTGTGTGTGTGTGTGTGTGGGGGTGTCCGCCATTGCCATATGAGAGAAGAAGAACATGGTCCTGAATGACACCATGTTTGTGTCATGTGGCGAGGTATCAGGGGGAGAGAAAAAAAGACAAAGTCATTATGATAATAGATTAAATTGTGTACCCTTACAAACCACCAGAGCTTGCCACTAGTGTTGTTACCAAAAAAGGAAAACAACACAAAAGAGATGGCACGATGCAGGTTGTTCTACAGGGGGTTACGAGTGTAAGTCTTTAACTACCTGGTCCATAGGGAATAAGTGTGCCCAATGAAGATTTGTTCTCCTCAGCGTAAAGACATATCTCCTGATGATCGCTGTTGTAAACGCAGCAGGAGCTGAACCACCTCCAGTCATATCTGCAATGTTGCTCAGTCGTGCAGCACACATGTACACACATGTACACACATACACACACACACACACACACACACACACACACACACACACACACACACACACACACACACACACACACACACACACACACACACAAACACACACACACACATGCTCACATTGGGGCTAGGAGCTGGGAGGAGGACAATGCCACCAGAGACTGTCTACAACAGCTCCAGGGCTTTTCTTAACCTCGGCCCAGCCTTGCTCTTCATTCAATCTGTTGGGATCACACACACACACACACACACACAAAATGTGCTCAGAAGTGGAGAAAATGAACAATGAAATTCCCCACTGCCTGCTATGCGCTGCTCAATTATTAATTAAACCCTAGTGTCTGTGTTTCACAGCCCTAACCGCTCTTGTGAAAAAATGAAATATTGCTCCCAACAGTGTCTGACCACATCAGTTCTGGCAGTAAAAAACAAAAGGCTGCAGGTTTATGTTGTGGCGGGGGTCCATAAACGTCCTCGGGGACGACTGGAAAACAGAGATGTTTCATCTGCAGGATACCTGCTGTCCATTAATGACAGAGCATGTAAGAAGGAGACAAAAAATAAAAACAGATCCACTCATCATTAGCTGCCTTCCTCGTCATGAATGACCTCTCGGGCGCGGTAGGAGGAGGTGGAGGACATCAAAAGCCTCGTGCTGAATGCTGCATGGCCTCACCTCTCCCCGGCTGCTTTGATAGCATTAGCAGGGTATTAGAAATGTGTGTGTGTACCTATGTGTGTGTGTGTGTGTGTGTTTACATGGGCGTGCGTGCAGGGAGGGGTAGGGTGGGGGTTTTCCCCTGGCCTGAGGAGCAGACTAAGGTAGAGCCGAGTGGCATGGACGGGCTTAATAAGGTGCAGCGTGCCCCTGTTAACCCCTGGCGGTGAAGCTCACAGAGCCTTTGGGCATTAGAGGAGTCCAGGTAGGCTGAGGACAACGCTCTTGGGTTACTGGCCACCCAGTGAAATCCACTCAGCGGGGACATTAAGCCCAGCACAGGCCATAAGGGTGTTATGTCCAGTCGAACAAAGGTCTGCAAATATGTTGTCATGTGAACATCTGATTGTATGTGTTCAGTAGTGATGTATTACATTCTGTATGTCTGTATGTGTTAGTACTACACCAGCAAAACAGCTTTACCTGGTACTCATTTGCCTTCTTCTTTAATTAATGTACACTGCCACCTTGTGGCTGAATTACAGCACTGTGCTACACAGAATTCTTGCAAT
This sequence comes from Alosa alosa, assembly GCF_017589495.1. Lineage (NCBI taxonomy): Eukaryota > Metazoa > Chordata > Actinopteri > Clupeiformes > Clupeidae > Alosa > Alosa alosa. The sequence goes on along the minus strand of NC_063197.1, from coordinate 14,349,539 downwards.
GACAATGTTTGTTTTTTCCGGACAGATAAATTGATGCACTGTACAATTATATGGTTAAGAATATACCTGACCTGAATATAATATCTATATTCATGTATACAAATAAAACTATGATAGTTAAAATATACAATGTCAATTTTTGAATGTGCATATACTGTCAGGGGTTTATGACTATCTACAACAATATGTAAGTGAGAAAGGTGATATGAGTGTGGAAAAAGAAATCACAAACATCCAGTTTTAATAGAAAGATCTTATTTTTTAAACCAGGACGCCAGACATTTTTTGGATATATTTTGTAAAAAATAAAAACAAATAAACAAAAAATAGAACAAAAAAACTGGAAACAAAATGGAATTATATGATTTAGACGATGTAAATTTAGTGGTCTCATATACAATACAAATTCTTTTCATCGCCAAAAGTGCAAATTCTCCCAAAAAAAGACAGCCTACCTCTCCCTAGCTTCAACAGACAATGACGGACAAAGGAGAGGAACAGGACATGTGAAAAGGTGAGGGTTAATATTGTCCATAAGCCTGAGCCACAGAAGATGCTCTGCCGCCCCAAAATAACCTGTCTGCAAAGATTTATGTAATGTACTGTATGTTAATGATCGTAAATGAAACAAAATAATCTTTATGAATCAGAAAACAAAAAGAATCGGAAAAGAAATAAACAAAACATTCAAAAAATATCCCAAAAACTGAAGCTATAGAGAGTCACATGGGCACTCTCATGTTCACACCATATATATCTGAACTATACATTTTCGATGTCTACTCTGTTCGAGATTTTTCACTGCATATTAAGTGTTGAGTCAAAAGCCTTTTTCAGTGTAGACTCTGAGAAAGCTATGGTTCCCAAATCTAGCATACACACTTAAGTATCTCTGAGGAATAGTTATATGGAAGCCTGTAGTGTAAAAGGGCTACAGAATCTGTGCTACTGTAGGCAAAATGGATGCTACATGCCATCAGGTGAGAGATTCTGTGTCTGTCTCTAAGTGAGGGACGACAATTCAATGAAAACAACAACGTAATCTTGGAAGACTCACTACAATTACCAACTGATAAAAACTGTTGCTAGTGGAAAAACAAATGAAAAAAAAATCAAATGAATAATAATAATAATAATAATAATAATAATAAAAACCCTTCGATAGGTCTCCATCCAGGTGTCTTTCTGATGTGACAGTATGGAAGCTGGATGAGGACACACTGGCTGAGTTGATGCTTGTGTATGGGGGTGCGGTGGTGGTGTGTATGCCACTGCTTAACTGTTCAAAGTCATGACTGTGGAACCTGGAGGGGCGGCAGTTATAGAATGGACTTCAACCCAGATATCGAGTATTCAAGTTTTTCTTTTTTTTTTCTTTCTCTGTCTCTGTCATGTCATGTAGTTTTTGCATTTAAATAATCATCAAATATCCACAAGTGAGATAACAAAATATAAACAAATAAAGATGAACATAACAACAATAACAACAGTAATAACCAAAGGAGACAGCACACAATATTCTGGATGGCCTTTCAAAAAGTGCTTTGTTACAATCGCAAAGGGCCGGCAACAGGCAAGGTGGCCTTTTTTCCAAAGCACAGTGCCCCCCGATGCATGCCCACTCATGGGACAGAATTGGAAGTGGAGGTGGAGGGACACACACACACACACACACACAGACAGACACACGCATATACACTCACACATACCACTCCTGCGTCCTCTCCACCATGTATCATCAATGGGAATTCTGAAGTTATGGAATGCATCCTCTATTGGTTGGTGACCTCCCTCCCTTCCCCCCCCCCCTCCACAACCCACCCCGCCTCGCTTAAAAGCCTCTCTTTTTGGCATCCTCAGCTGCCACCTCCCAACACCTCCTCAGCAAGTGGGTGATGGCAGAGTCCAGAGAACACAGAACATCTTTCTCTGTTTTTTTTAATAACCCTGACAAAGGCCTTTGTATTAGCAGGCCCTCACTCATATTCAAGACATTTCAAAGATGTTGGGCTGAGAAGCGAGCGAGGGGGCATCACAATCACGTCACATAGCTGTCGTCGTGCTCACTGCATTGACACTCAGGCCGAGGACAAGGCCTGCTTCGTGGACTTTGTAGTACAATTAAGATGTTCGTTACACATGGAAGGCAAATCATTGGACTTTGAACAATGGATTGCAGTGTTCCTTTTTCCACCTGAGAAGCACTTCAAAATAAGACAATGAATTGATCAATATTTTTCCCCCCAACAAAATAAATGTCCCCCTCCTCATGACAGACATTTTTTTGCTAAGACATTGTACCATCCCTGGGCAGGCGGTGAACCGTGACAAGACGAGGCCTTATGGGGCACCAAAGTCAAACCAATTTTTTCCTGAATACCGCAGCGTTAGTGTGAGCTGGCTCCATGCATCCCATCCACACGCCCTGTTGACCTCTCCTACCCACCTACACCCCACTCGGACCCCCTGTATTTTGTGCAAACGATTGATCCCCACTGGCCAGAGGGAGAGAAAGAGAGGCTCTCCCCGTGCAGTGGCTAGAGGGGTATCGGACAGCGCTCTACCTTAGGAGCGGGGTACAGGGGGGAAGAGAGCCCTAAGAGTGGCTTAAAAAAGCATGGTAGCCTTGACGTTTGGTATTTCGTGCCACGCCATGTACATTGGCGCTCCGTCTGCCATGGTCGCTCCACTCAGCCCAGGGATGGAGTGTGCAGCAACAAAATAACATCCAACAACCCAACCAGCACGCTGGCCTGTTCCATGGTCATTACAGTTATCACTGTTATCAACATTTTTTATTCTTGTTTTGAACGTTAATGCTTTGTCTTCCAATAATAAATATTAAGAAAAAAAAAGACTCAATTTGGATAAACACAAGCAACAATGGCTTAAGGGCTTGCGAGACACTTTCTCAGTGTAGTGTCTGTAGAAGTAACGGGGGCTGAGGCTTGCTCTTGGTTTTTCCTTAAAGGACCGGTGGCTACGGCTCTGTAAAAGCCAGGCCACTCTCTCCATGTCCCGTTTGTTTACACACGACTTGTCATTCAATGCTGGGCAGGGCACTAACGTAAGACATTAACACCTGGAGACCTGGAGAACGGTGCACTTTCACCCCTTCTCCAGGTGATTTCATTTGGCTTGGTTCTGATTTTTGCCCGATTGCTCGTTAATTGATTGGACGTGGCAAGCTCTATTTGAGCTTTTTTTCGTTGTTGTTGTTAATATAAAGATTGTGAAGAAGTGATTGCAAAAGACTCAGAGGAAAATAAAAAAGCTACTTTTTTTTTGAAAAGAGGCATCCCTGTATCTCTCCATGTTAAGGCACATTCTTGCTGTCCCATCCAGGTGGTGAGACCAAGCCCCAGCCCCGCATTGTTTCCGGACTCACTGAACAAAGCTTAGTCATCGAACAAGAGCCTCCTCTCGTCCCTCTGAACACATGTGGCCCCTCCAATCACAACGTCGGCAGGATATGCAGATAAATATACATTTCAGTTTTAGTCATACGATCTGTGCGTTGCACAACCTCCTGAAACAGCCTAGGGTAAGGCCTCTGAGCCCATACGTTTCTGATGCTAATGGCATGATCACTGAGGAGGCTCGACACTAGGGCCCACTCCTTTTGAAAAGCAGGCCTCTACAGCCCTACGTAGTGATCCCTGTGTTCATTTGAGCATTATGGCTTACAACACGGCCTGGCAGACGCCTTGAATGTTAAAGTTACAGTCGAGTGCGAGCCGTCTTCTGCTTTAGAATAGCGAGCATTAACCGTAGTGGTGAATGTTAATAGGGGGCATTGGGGGGAGTGAAAGGAGTCTGTGTTTAGAGGAACTCGACAAGGCCTTGCTGACTTCTTCTGCCCTTCTCCTTTCAGGACAAGGGCACGACTTTTTAGTGCAAACTCTTGCTGTCTCAGCTAAAGCACTACTTCCAGTGCTATCAGGCTTTGTAATTTCCCACCCCGACCCAGAAAAAGCACCCCGTTACCCGCGCCTCCACGGAAAAGCACCACCGTAACCCACCCCTACACCCACCCTCCCTGTACACACACAAAAAATCCATAACCTAAACCAAGACCCACACAAACAGCCTTTTAACAGTTTTTCGAAAACAAGGAAAAAAATATTAACACACAAGCTCTAGCGACACCTTTTGAATGATAATCAACAGAAACATACAAACCAACAAGTAAAAGGAGAAGCTCTTAATATCTACAAAAAACGATCGATTCTTTTTAAGTTCACAGAAGAAGAAAGGAGGAAAAAATAAAAAAAATCGGAGGAAGAAGAGAAAAGGGAACTCAAGTAAAATGCTTTGCATGATTCCACACAAATTGCTGCATATGCAACGAGGGGGGTAGGCGCTCAGGGTGTGGCAAGACTACAGGGCAGCCTTGTGGTCTTGACTAAGAACCACTACACTGGGCTCCACTAAGAATAGGGCACGAGGACAAGACCAGAACAGAAGTTTGTGCTGAAGCCAAATGAACCTTAATCAAACCTATGTGTTTTTAAACCACTGCGTGGTAGAAGTGTATATGTGTGGACACACTCAGAAACACACTCACACAAACACACATACGGGCACACAGACATAACACACACATGGCAAGGAGGCTTGCTAACTTTGTAGTTGGCCATGCAAAGTCCAACAGCATTAAATGCATCACGAAGAGCAATCTTGCCCTCGATCGTTACACAGGGTGTGTCCGTGTCAGGTACACACACACACGCACACACACATACTGCTCCTGCCAACGCAGTGGTTGTCCATAGCTGAAGCTAGACTAGGGGGAACTCTGTGGTGAAAATAGTTCTTTTTTATTGAGCATAACAACTGGAGCTCGGAGTGGTAAGCTGGTGAGCAGATGGGTATAAAATGGAGTTTGTTTATCCAGGCTTGCCCAAAGACCCTGCGGCTACACTCACACACACACATACATACACACACACTAATGCTCACACTCCTACCATCACCCCCTTCAAACACTCAATCCCCGTGCTCCATAATAAGACATGAATAAAGACAACTCTAAATATCTCTTTAGAAATCAAAAAGCTAACTTCAAGTGCAATCAGTTTCATGGGGATATCTCATTCTTTTGAAGAATATTTTTTAAAAGTGTTTGTTTTATGTAGGTCACAAATCCTGACATGTCCATCTCCAAAAAACAACTGTTCTCTTTTTTAGGTCTTTTTTTTAAGAGAGGTTCTGCACACATATCTTTTTCTGTCTTTTTGGCAGCCTGTCGTCAAAAGCTAAACAAAAACAAAAGGATGGGCCTAGAGTCACCGTTCGGATTGGACCATGTGTACCACACATTCAATCTTTTGTTTCAAGTACCCGTTTCTTTGACAAAAAGTGCCCTTCTCAGTAACAAAGTGCAATCAGAACCTGCTTGTATCCCATTAAGGTGCAAAGGACCAACTCTCAGAACAACACAGCCCTGCAGCAATGCCGAGGAGGGGAACATCGACCTCAGCCACAAACACTCTCTCTCTCTCTCTCCTGCAGATCTGGTCCACATATGCACCAGCGAATAGCCACCTGCACCCAAACACACACACACACACACATACACACACACACATGTGCGCCTCCTCTTGGGGAGCTAGCCTGCGGAGGGGTAGGACTGGCAGCATAGGCCAGGCCAGGCTAAGCATGCTTGCGTGCCTGCTAGGCTAGGCTAGGTCAGCAGGCCGTCACTGCGGCTCTCTGGAATAACACTCAGTAGGCTGTGCCATCTCCCGCCGGAGGCTGCCCACTTTCGCGGGTCTGCTGGAGCTTTGTAAGCACTCCGCCAGATTCTCAGGAGCGTGTTTAAACGCGTTGCCCCTCCCAATCCTCAGCCTCCCACCCCCCACTCTTCCTCCACCACACCCTTCCTCACTCGCTCAGTCTGTGCTGCCTGGTCGTCCGGCACTCCCGGGCCTACGGGTGAGTCACTCGGTACTAAAGTGGCCAGCAGGCGACCCCACCGCCTGACTCTCTCACATACACGCACACACACACACACACACACACCACACACAGCAACTGATGCACAGAGGCCCAGGGGGCTAGTGGTGTGTGTGATCCCGCTGCTTGTTTTAAGGGCCTCAGAGAGAGTCCGAGCCCGAGATCGGAGGAACGGACAGATCTGATCCAGAGCGGATCTGGCCCGTATCGGAGCCAGACTCATTCACAGGCTCGGCCTCAATCTGGGTGCTGCCGGCAAACAGGCCGTGGATTCCTCCAGTCGAAAATGGAGAGGGGGAGAGGAGAGGAGTGGTTAGGGGGATTGGGGAGGGGTTTAGTGGGTGGTGGAGTAGGGTAGGGTAGGTGGGGGTTAAGACAAAAAAAAAGACCAGATTTGATCCGTTGTACAGCGAAACACGGCTGTTTCGGGGCAGATTATATTTTGGAATGCAAGAGACATTGCGAAATCCACACACCTCCCCCCCTGCCCCCCGCCCTCTGTGGCTGGCTGCAGCTGTTCGCTTTTCTCTCTCTCTCTCTTTCTCTCTCTGGTTCTCTCTCTTTTTGGCCTCCTAACTTGGACAGGTATTTATTGCTCTTCTCATCACACAGGTTGTCTTATGGTTCGTGGTCCCTAGGGCAAAATATTGGAATAAGCACTTTCAACCCTCCTCTTTAACTGCCTTATTAAATACATCTCATTCAGGTTGGATATCTTTAGTTAAGCTGTGCAAATGCATTTAAAAAATAAAGGTGCTCAATCTCGTCATCTTTTCACTCGTGCTGAGTAAAATAAAAAAAGAAGAAAGAAAAAGTTTTCCCTGTCTTTTACCAGCTGTTTGTTAGACAGCACACTCTCATTCGCTCATACAGACAAAACCCTGGAGAACTTCTCCTTTAACCTTTGGGTGGGAACTCAATGGTTCGGTCAAGTGCTAAAGTTTTTAGGACAAAACGGGTATGTCGGAATTAAATATTCTCTAACATTCAAGCAGTATTCTCTCTCCCGTATGCGAGCTTCACTCTGTGAGAAATCAGAAGTCAAGCTGAAGGAAAACACCCCCATTTGATTTGCAATATATCTCAAGTTAAAATGGGACCAAATATTATCACCATCTAATATATATATATAGATATATATATATATATATATACATGTATACAAATGTAAAGTGTCAAGTACCCAAAAGCAGTCAACTCAAAAAGAACATACGACAATGACGATCAAAAAAAAACACAAAAGATTAAGACGAATCAAATTAAAAGAAATGCTGAATAAGCAGGGTGGCGAGAGGTAATATTCGGTGTGGTTTTTGCCGCTTGGCCACCGATGATGATGATGATGATGATGGTAGTGCTTCAGAAACACTGCACCCCACCACCTCCCCAATCCCTGGTCCTGCGCTGCAAAGAGCCCCCGCAATAGTGGATACGACTCTGTTAACCTTTCAGAAAGACGAACCAAAGATTTCTTAAAACCTAGTTTATAGAGAAAGCAACACTTCACTCAAACCCCTGCCCGATTCTTTCTGAACCATTTAGGAAAGAAAAAATATAGAAGTTGCTGCATCAGAATTGCATATATTGCCTTATTAATCAAAGAGACAATATCAGGTGTTATGGAATATGTACATGTTATAACTGCATTAAAGTAGAAAAAGACTGATTGGTTGTTTTCCACCTCCCTGGACTAACTTGAGTTAACCCGTGCAACAGCCCACAGGTGGGGGTGACACCACCTGTGTTAAGACAAGGCTCTGTGAGAAACAGACCCGGAAACGTTCTTCTCTACTGCATAGTTGCTCTGTTTTTCACAAATGCATATGGTAAAGCCATCGCTCCAGTATAGAAAAGAAAAAAGAGATACGACTCAGAAAGATGGAGACAGGGTGGAGGTGACGTGAAGTGCTCTTTGCTCTTTTGTGTTTTTTTTTGTTTTGTTTTTTAAACAGACCCCTAAGTTGTGAGTCTACTCTGTAAAATCTAAAGCACAGGGGGGTAAAAGGTAAAATGAGAAAACAAATAGATTTTTGTGACACCCTGATTTTGGTTTAGAGAGGAGCATGTAGTTGTCATTTTGTTTGTTTGTTTTTTTGTTTTGTTTCTTGTTTTTTTTTTGTTGTTGTTGTTTTTCAATTTCCATCTCACATGTCCCCCGCCGCAAACCCTTCTCTGCGTCCCTTCCTGAAGTCCCCAGCGCGACGTTCCGACGTCCCTTTCGTCTCACTGCACCTCCTCCACAGCCTTCTCGGCCGGGGTGGGGCTGTGTGCATGGCTTCCTGGGCCTCCTTCGACGGTGGCAGATGCGACGGTGGTGGGGCCGGCAGCAGCAGGAGGATGAGCCAACTCGACGCGCCTTCGTCCCCGGCCGCTGCGTCCGCCGTTTCCGGGGCCCGGTGGCCCCGGGAGTCCTACAGAGGCCCCCTCCAGGAGCTCGGGGTCCCGCACCCGGGGCTTGCGGCCGCGCCGCGACGGGATGCCGTTGCAGCCGTCCTTCTTCAGGTGGCGGTGGAGGTGGTCGGAGCGCACAAACGTCTTGAAGCAGCTGGAGCACTGGTAGGGCCGCAGGCCGGTGTGGACGCGCATGTGGTTCTTCAGGTCGTAGTTGTGGGCGAAGGCGGCGCCGCACTGGGTGCACAGGTAAGGCTTCTCCCCTGTGTGCTTGCGCATGTGAACCTTGAGCTTGTCCTGCCTGTGGACAGAAGAAGAACAAGACAGAAAAGATGGTCACGGCGCAGGTCACAAGACTGTCCATTCAGGGAACACCCATCTGACACAACCATTCATGACTACAGGCCAAGATACTGGTCTCAGAGAGGAAGCCACAGACAGCTATCAATTTATCTTGTCAAATCATACACTTTTAACACAATTAACTACTTTAGAGGTCAGTTACATCCAAAATGGTTAAGTCCTGCTGGAAACAATCCAAGTGTGTGGACAATAAAAAAGGGCATTTTTAGTGTCAATAAAGAAACAAGACTAAACTATAGTAAAAAATAGGAGCTTTAAAGCTTTAAAGAGACAACTGTATATATTTTTATCGTGGAATATAGTATGATGTGTTCCAACTGTTTATGAGAATTGTCTCAAGACCTGTGTTTCTTTGAGCGTCCCACAGAAAATGATAGAATAAATATGTATTGTTCATCGATTGAGATATCATAGATTTACATCAGGGCTGTACAATGAATCGTTTTTTAATCGATATCGCAATTTAACTGCAAGTTAAACTGCAAGTAGCTAATCGCAAGGGCTGCAATTAATTGTGCAGATCGCAACTCTATCCCAAAGGTTAATCTTCTCACATCTGTGATTTTTATATTCATTTCATCCTCTTTGTGTGACAGTTAAGCTCACCTAACAGGAGTATTAGGCATTCTCACCAATTAGAAGCGGCCCAACTTAAAACAAATATGGAATATTGAACTGAAGCTTAACTTTCAAGTGTATTGCAAATCAAATCACAATCACGAAATCTGTCAGAAAAATCGCAACTAGATATTTTCTTCCCAGATCGTGCGGCCCTTTACATCTAAAGTCTTTCATCTAATTCATCCAAAGTAGGTGACTGATAAGAGTCTATAAGACTCATCACAAAAGTGATTTAAATATAAACAGACTACAAAAATGAAGGCAGCCTAATTACTGAATGCATTTTTGCAGCACATGTCATTGACACAAATCACCATAATAAAATAAAACCATGAGAGTGTCACCCCACTGATAAATCTTAGTTTTAATCCTTCGAGCCAGACAGGGAAATATAGTTTGAATATCCTGCAGCAACTTCTATCTCCTGCTCTCAGAAGTTGAAACTGGGGCCAGGCTGTGTGAAAGGCACTGCTAGCTACTGCCTGCTTAAACAAAGCAGCGGGCAATTCTGTGATTCCTTCCTTATTGTTGTGTGTGTGTGTGTGTGTGTGTGTGTGTGTGTGGGGAAAGAGGGGGTGGGGCCGTGTATTACTCTCCTTACGATAAACGATAAATACTGTGTTACCCTGGCGACCCCCTAAACATTCCCCGGCACATCCTGCTCCTATCTGACGAGGTGTGGATTTGGTTTCAGCAGTTACAAGTGTTTGCTCTGCTGATCACCACGCCGGGTCATATCAGGACAAGGGGCTGTAAATCTATTTTTTTTCCCTCTCTCTCTTTTTTTTATCTGTATTATTTCAGAGAGGGGCGGCAGCAGCCCAGCTCTGGAGGGCTCAACGTCCAGTCCAGCGCCTGGTTATGGTGGGAGCAAAGGAACCCTGGGTAGGTGGTGGTTAATGCCTACCATAGACGCAGTTTATAATCAAAGAGCGGCGCCGAGATCGCTACAGCTGCCCTTGATCTGGGCATGCTGTGATGGGTCACCGCTGTCTAATACAGGGAGATGAATTGGTATGAGGTAGCAGAGGCCCCCTTTAGGCCATTAGGACAACACTACTGATTTCTCAGGGCAACTCAGGAGACCTTGGCCGGACAGGACTGCAAGGAAAAGCAGTATTATTCAAGGTTATGGAAATAGTTGTGCATACCTGCAAAAAGCTATGCATTGCACTCCTAGTGCAGAAGTATGATACTAGCTCTTACTTAAAAACTGGTCACAGAAACATTGTCAAGGTTGATTTCGGAGGATTTTTTTTCTATTAGAATTTCCTGTACACAGGCAATAAAAGGGGACAGAATTCTTTAAATAATTCAAACCCTTGGACATTTAACAGTGGTGTGGATCCCCTGAGATGCTAAAAAACATGCAAAGGATAGAAGAATTCTTCCAAAGCAAAAGCTCAAAGTCTTTGAAGAGGAAATCCGACCCTCTGATCCTGGGGGCAATTTGCAAGTTTGTAATAACGTAAGGAGAAGCAGGTGGTTTGTGCATCAGCGGGGACGAGAGGAGAAGCCATAAAACTCTTTAAATCTATGCAGTGTGTGTTGTGGAAGAGGATGGGGAAACTGCTGTCTCTGTATGCTACAATGTGTGTTTGTTTTTTGTGTGCGTGTTTGGGTGTGTGTTTGTGTGTGTGTGTTCGTGGGTGTGTGTGCGTGTTTGTGTGTGTGTTTGTGTGTGTGTGTTCGTGGGTGTGTGTGTGTGTTTGTGTGTGTGTGTTTGTGTGTTTTGTGTGTGTGTGTGTGTGTGTGTGTGTGTGTGTGTGTGTGTGTGTGTGTGTGTGTGTCTTCTACTCACCCCTAAGCGGGGCAGAGTACAGCTCCACACTCTACACACTGTGGCTAAGGTGACTGAATAGCCAGGCAGAATGGTGGCTTAGATAATACACAACCACAGACACACACACACACACCACACACTAGTGCTGGCACATGCGCGCGCACACACACACACACACACGCACACACACACACACACACACACACACACACACACACACACACACAAGTAAACACAACCAACAACCACACACAAATGCTGGCATTCATGCAAGCACACACCAATGCACACACTCAGTGTGTACACAAACACACAGGGAAAAAACAAACACACATGCATGTGCTCAATTGGCATACCCAAACACACACACACACACACACACACACACACACACACACACACACACACACACACACACACACACACTGGGCCATGGAACAAAGTGGCACACACTGATGGGGGTGAATTATTTAAAGGACGGGAGTGATTTATTACAGCGGCAGGCACACTCTTAACCCTGATCAAGCAGGATTAAGATTACAATGCCCCTTCCCATTGCCTGCCTGCTGCATTTAGATGGCAAATTTAGATCACCCGCCCGCACCCCACAAACAGGGGCGCTGATATTTTCGGCTCGCCTGCGCGTCTATTTCCAACGCGCATCCCCTGATTAATTCATTAAGGGGACTGTTTCATGGAAAAGGTGATGCTCCCTATACATGGGAAATCATTTTGCACACACACACACACACACACACACACACACACAAGCGCATACACACATGAGCACACACAAACACAAACATACACATATACACATACACACAGAAGCTGGCACAGAAGAGCCAAACCGCACACTACATTAGTCAACCACTGAGAGAGAGAGAGAGAGAGAGAGAAAGAGAGAGGGAGGGTTAGAATAAGATAGAGAGAAAGGGAGGGAGGGAGAGAGGAAAAGAGAGAGAGAGTGACGTATTTGCCGTGGGCAATAATCAACATACCTCGGGATCACAAGTTCACACAACTGACTGGCATAGATAGAGCTCAGCCAGAATCCCCCTCCCCCTCCCCCCACCCCAACCTTTCCCTCTGCCATCCAGCCCCTGTATCGGAGCGACGAGAATTTTATAGTGGCCTCATCCCCTGATAACAGCCCACACTCACAACGTTCAGCTCACTTTTATAGGACCCCCGCCTTGTTAAAACTGCAGGACTTTGTGATGAACCCTCTCACGCTCTACACTTGTGCCTGTTTTATGGCACCCCCACCCCCACCCCCGACCCTGCCAAACATTCAAACCATTTTGCATGTTCATTTCTGCTCAGCGTTTTAATCAGTGCAGATTACCAAAGGTACGTCTGTGAGGAGGACAGTGCTGTACCAGAGCCACAGTGTGTGTGTGTGTGTGTGTGTTCAGTGGGGCTTGATAGCACTGTGGGACACCGTAACTGCTACCTTGGTCTTTTCAGTGGGAGCAAAAAAAGCTACATCATAGTAAAGGGCAAAAAGAGAAAGTGCTCTATTGTTGCTCTGTGTGTGTTAAATCCAATTATGAAATAGTTCAAAGTTCCACAGCAAAGCATTCAAAGAGGGGACTGGGACTAGGACTGTTTAACTGAGCAATAATTGCCCCAAAACAAGCGATTAGCTGTGGGCTGGAATGGGTGAACTGGACTGATTCTGAGAGAGGTTCTGACTGGGTTGGACTGATTCTGATTGGTGCTGACTGGGTTGGACTGATTCTGAGTGGTGCTGACTGGGTTGGACTGATACTGAGAGAGGTTCTGACTGGGTTGGACTGATACTGAAAGAGGTACTGACTGGGTTGGACTGATACTGAGAGAGGTTCTGACTGGGTTGGGGCTGAATTGGACGAGCTGGACTCTGGTTCTGGTTCTCTGACTTTGATACTGGGGGTTTCTGGCTGTGTGTGAGTGTAACTTTCCTAATGGCCTACCTGGTGAAGCGCACTTTGCAGATGGCGCACTCGTAGGGCTTTTCTCCCGTGTGCGTGCGGATGTGCCGGGGCAGCTTGCCTGCACCCTGGATGACCTTGGAGCAGATGGGGCACTTCTGGAAGGCCTTAGAGCGCATCTTCCTCTCGCCCGTGGCCCCAGTGCCTCCGCCACTGCCGGCCTGGCCGCCACCCCCGCCACGCACCGACCACAGCAGGCCCTGGGAGACAGCGGTGGCGGTAGCCACGGCGGCGGCGGCCGCTGCGGAGCCTTCCTCCTGCTGCGCGCTGTTAAAGTACTTCAAGTAAAACTCCACGTCCGGGTCCTCCCCGTCGGGCGGCTCCTCGCCCGCCGCCTCCCGCTCTTTCTGCCGCTCGATGGAGTCCATCATCTGCTGCAGGAGAGCGCTGGCCGAGCCACGCTCTGGCTCCCGCTCCTGATTATTTGGATCCCGCTTCAGGTCTCGCTCCTGGTCCCGCTCCCGATCCCGCTCTCGATCTCCTGCCTCCACCCGCTGCTCTTGCTCCAGTTTCACGTGCTCCGTCTGGAGGTAGAAATGTCCGTTCTGGGCCCCCGGGGTGTAGTAGTGGGGTAGCACGGCTTCTCCTCCGACCCCCCCATTGCCCCGGGCCCAGGCCGAGGACACCTCCATGTCTTCCTCGTCCTCTTCATCGTCCTCTGGGTCCTGCATGGGTGGCTGGGCCAGGGCGAGGGCCAGGGGGGAGTCGTACTCATGCGGCACGTTGTGGGTCCCGTTGCGCTCCGCTCCGTTGCGCTGGCTAAAGTGCTGGTGTGTGAGCGGGTCCCTGAGCTCTGGCGTGCTGCAGCTACTGCTGCCCCAGTGCGCCCCCCGCTGGAAGAATTCCAGGTACTCGCGGGCACGCAGCTGGTTCCCCTGCTCTCGTGTTCCTCGGCCTCCTCCCCGACTGCCACTCTTAGGCCTTTCCTCATCTTCTCTCTGTTCTTCCTCATCTTGCTCACTGCCCGCCTATGGAGGAAGGAAGTGAGACTCAGTCAGTCCGTCTTTGTATATCAATAAACACAGTCAGGAAAGCCTCCTGTGACAGAAAAAGATTTAGGCCTACTCATATAGGCCTATAGTGTCCCACAGGAATCAGGAATATGCTAAGCTATGCTATGCTAAGCTATGCTGAGCTATGTTTTGCTACTAACTCACGCTATGCTGTGCTATGTTATGCTGGGAGCGTACCTATGTTCCCCGCTTTGTATGAGACCGGGGAACATAGGACCCTTTTTTAAAACCCTAACCATAACCCTAACCCTGAGCGGGGAACATAGGACCCGAGGAACATAGGACCTGGGGAACATAGGGATGACCTCGTTATGCTATTAGCTCAAGTTAAAAGAGACTAATCAAAAGATAGAATTGTTATAAATTTTGGTCTGGAGTTGGTTGGAGTGACAGTAAGGAAGACTTCTACACTTGCTGATGTTGGGGTAGACATAATGTAAAGGAAAGAAACTAGCTAAAAGACTATTGCAACAAATTAGCGATCAAAGGTCTTAGCAAATTCTTTGAGAACAGTCATATAGGGCGAACTAAGGTCTTGGCATCATAAACGCCTTTTTTACAGAGCAGTTGCCTTGAACTTTGTTTTCTAAAGTTTATGTTATGGTCTGTAATCTAAACCTTATTTGGTAAAAACACCTCACCTTCACATGTGAATTGTTCACTGGCAAACCAACAAGATACTCTAAGCTCGAATTGGAGCTACAGAAGTAGAGTGACCAAGGGCTCCATAATGACTGGTTTGCAAACTGGACAATTGTGCGGGTAAAGGCATGGGGAAGCTCCATTCAAATACAGTGACAAGCCACAACACTACTAAATAGCAATATGAGACAGGTCTTGTCCAATTTTTTGACCAAATCATATAATCATGAGAGTCATAGCTGATAAAGGCTGGGGGTAAGAGAGGCTACAAAGCCACTCAGAGTGATTGAATCCATTTTGCATTATCCTAATTAGAGTGGGGTTAGGAGACCAGGGATCAATGGGACATTAGCAGATTCTACAACAAGTTGTTTGATATGCATGCCACATCGTATCACATACGATCATCATGGTCTTCCCAAGCACAAGCCATCACTACAACCGACAAGAAGACAAATAGGCTACTGAAATGTTTGTCCTTTGAGTTGCAGACACTTCTGTACTGGAATCTCGAACCTCTACTTGTTCTTGAATCTGTACCAGGGTACAGATTATAAAGCAGTTGAAGAGGCTCAAGGTGGTCTTGTGTCTTGTTAAGGCATGATTATTGGCTTTCCTCTTTTGGCAACTCTATGTAGGCTACCCAAGGGGGTAAGCAAATGTTTGGAAGGCGTACCCCCTATGGGAGGCTCTGAGGCTAATAAGGCTTCACCTGAAGTTAGCATCCCATTGACCCCCATTCATTTTGGCGTCACTTTGAAAGCAAATTAGTTAACATCTGAAGCGTTTTAAACCTTTATATGAACCATTTCTATTTCCAGAGAAATACAACTTGTGTGACTGGCGTCATAACCTTGTATCTCACTTTACGGCTTTGTAATTCTTTGAAAACCAATGCTAAAATGATGTCATGAGCATGCGACTTTCAGTCGCACATGAGAGAAGTAACCATATTTTTTGGATAAGAAACTGAAGGCAGTCTAAGTCCACGGGTGAGCTATTTAGGAAAGCATTGAGGGGAAACAAACAATTAAGTGATGTTTCGTTGGGTTGGCTCTACGTCGGAATAAATCACCTACCAGAAGCTGCACTAAAACTTGGATCAGTCTGCACGTTATCAATTTTCTTAGAGCGGCTACCAGACGACTTACTGTGTATTTGTCCGTTGCTTGACGTCACGTGTTATCACTCAGCTGACACTGAGGATGCACAGTACAATAAGGCTTCACCCGGAAAAGGGGTTCAAATTGACTTCACTTGTCTCTATCGAAGTTTATAGGGGTGGCTCTGTCAATTTCTTTTATGAGGCTAGGCTACCTATAAAAAGCAGATTGTTCTTCCTACTTTTCCTACTCTCACCAAAGAAAAAGGTTAGGCCAGCTATAAAAAGTGTACCTTTAAAACAACAGGACACCATGAAATCACACCAACATAATTTTATTTGGACGCTGAACAAAGATCTCATTATTTATGGTAAGGCTAATTTGGATGGTGTGAAATATGTTGATAACATTTTGCATTTACACCGAATCATTTAACAGACGCCAAAGTAACTTACAAAATGAGGATTAACATTCAAGTTACATTGCAAAGGACACCTTAGGGTACCAATAAACACTACTTCCCAAACACTATGAAACTACCAGAGGAAGGCAAGGTATATACAAAATGTAATCAAAGGAGATAGTGGTAGAGGGAGGAGAGGGAGGAAATTCATGTTAAGGGTTGTTACTAGATGTTGAAGATGTGCCATGAGCCTTCATGAGAGCATTAAAGTAAGTGGGACCAGACCCAATAATCACTTTGTAGGTTAGTATGAGTGACTTTAAATTAAATGCGGGCAGCTAAGGCTAGCCAGTGGAGCTCTATGAACAGTGGGGTATCGTGCCCTTTTTGTTTGACACGCTGCTGTTATATGACATGGGGTGTTTGACATTACATGACATTTACATTTATTAATTTAGCAGACACTTTTATCCAAAGCGACTTACATCAATTATATTACAAGGGCCATTGTCCCCGGAGCAACTCGGGTTAAGAGCCTTGCTCAAGGGCACAATGGTGGTAGGTGGGAATTGAACCCACAACTTTTTAGGCTACTGTATGCTAGCCCAGCTCCTTAGACACTATGCTACCACCGGCCCACATGACCAATTGATGACCTATTTGTGTTTGCATTAGTGCTCCTACAGGCCAATGTTATATGTACTTTGCATAGCAGCGAGTCTGAAAGGCCCCACTAGGGTCCATGGGATGGACATCTGCATAAAGCCGTGCATGCCACCTCAGATCACAAAAGTTACCTGGACCAGGCAGACCCTTGTGCTCTTACGTACAAATTCTCATTCTGTAGTATTGGGTTGTAAGCTACTGTTTCATTCTTATCAATCTCAACCTCAGCATAGGTTCTGACATAATTTGTCAAGGAATCTTACTGGAACCATCACCCTTTGACATCTCAGATGACGCTAACCTTTGGCTAACCTGTCTCACTGAGACAAAGCTGTTCATGACTTGTAATGCTGCGAATCCAACAGCCACACCAAGTTTCTAAACGCATTCCTGCCAGACCAGTACATGCAGGCCCCTTCTTCCAACAATATAGTGAGATCCTGTTGGGTCTAATATCTCTGCAAGGCCAATGATATAGACATACAGATAAACATATCCATTGAATTGTCAGTCAAACCGAATAGTACTTACCACATAAAGTGTGAAGGACCAGATCAATACTGTCTAACAGAGTTTGAGGAGAAGATTGTGCTAATATGATAATGATAAAGCATAGTGCTAATGCAAATGTGAAATATTCTCCAATGATGCAGCAAAATTGATTAAATATATATATTTGAAACAACTAATTAAGTAATTGATTAGATGATATGAATATAAAAGACCTCCTTCAAACCCATTTCCAAGTCCCAAAGGGTGATATTTTTTTACCTTGTCCTTATCGTATCTTGTAGTAAATAAATAAAATGAAAGGGAATCAAAAATAAACTATGGTTAACATCTGAGTGTTAGTATTTATGAATAAACAACATAGACTAGGACAATATACATTGTGATGCATCAATTATAATTTTAGAATCAGATCATTACCATTTTAATCATAATCAAATCCAATCAGGAAGTCACTGAAAATCCATACCTACTGTTTATAACTTTTCATCAAATCCAGTAGTTACCTGAAAACCCTTAACCCTAACATACAATCCATTACCTGCTCCTACCTGTATTGAACTTAAAGACATTCCACCAGAACTACTGAGATTATGACAGGGCATCATATTATCTGGGAATTTAAGAAAACCTCAACACTCTGAAATAAATCCAATTATCCAATCTCATCCAATGAAAACGATTTCCTGGAATACAAACATATCTTACTAGAAAGTGATGCAGCTAACTGCATCTTCTACTGTATGTAGAATACTATTAAAAATGCTCCTTCGGGAAATATTACAGAACACACAAATAATACTTTTCAGAACATAGTTTATGGAAAAGGCATGACACGGACAGATTGAGTAACATTGTGAAAGGAACCTAATCCACCATCTTGATCAGCAAGTTGAGGCTACTCCCTACTGGTTTAGATGATCAAACTACTGCAAAGCTGGTCAAGCATGAGTCAAGCTGGTCTACTCTTAGTGAGGGCATCTGTTGTAGAGCAGTGTGCCATGGGTGCTTGTCCATTATAATATTGCACAATATTATAATGGTGTGTCTGAAGGTTCTACCTGTCTGTGTGTGTGAATTAGCCGTTTTTGTGTTTTTCATTTTTTCTGAGGGATTATTAATATTATGGGGTTTAATGGTATGACCTCACTAATCTTAGTTATATGACTTAGAGGTATTAGCAACAGAGGTTGTGCCTCTAAGTGTGCCTGTTTGTGTATAGGTGTATAATATATATGCATGCCTGTATGTGTGTGTGTGTGTGTGTGTGTGTGTGCGTGTGTGTGCGTGTCCATGTATATGTTTATTTCTGTGTGTATACATTATTTCTTTGTATATTTGTCTGTGTGTGTGAGTGTTTATGTGTATGTTTAAGTATGTATGTGCCCATATGTGTATGTTTGTGTGCGGGTATGTGTATTAATGTATGCGTGTGTGTGCATGTATGTTTATGTATGCGTGTGGGTGCATGTATGTTTATGTATGCGTGTGGGTGCATGTATGTTTATGTATGCGTGTGTGTGCATGTATGTTTATGTATGCGTGTGGGTGAGCTGTGAGCGCTGTGCGTACCGGCGGGGAGAGCACTTTGGTGTCCAGCAGGTGCGTGCAGACATCTTGGACGGGCGAGATCTCCAACAGGCGTGCAGCGCTCAGGATATCGGCCACACTCGAATGGCTGACCGTCAGTGTGGCGATGTGGTGAGGAGATCCAGCAGCGCCGCCAAGCGCCTCCCGGCCTTGCCCCTGGGGAAAATCGAGGCGTGAACACCCACTCCTGGTGGTTGGCGGCCAGGCCGGAGGTGAAGAGCTTGTGGAAGTAGGCGCTGCAGGAGGCCAGGACGGATCGGTGAGCGTGGAACTCTTGCTCCTGCACGACCAGTAGCACGTCGCACAGCAGGCCGCTCAGCCGCTGCTTGTTCAGGCCGCCCAGAACGTCGGCGCTGTGCTCGGGGAACGGGATACCCACCGGGCCCTCCTCGACCACCACGTCCCTGGAGCCGTAGCCGCCCGAGATGCCGCAGCTGCCGCCACTGTTGCACTGCGACCCGTAAGTGACTCCTCCGCCCGAGCGGCGACGCGACATCTTCCACCAGCTTGCCGCCGAGCCGCCAATCACAGGCCCCGCCGGCACGTCCGTCCTGCCGTCTGTCCGTCTGCCTGTCTGAAGGAGACACAGAGAGAAAGAGAGAGAGCCGTCATGTGAGAACTATGCTCATAAATCACACAAACACAAAACAAAACAAAACCGAGTAGAGACACTGAGGAAGAAGAGAACTGCCAAACCGAAACATTCTTACAGAGAAAGAATGAAGCCGTGAGCAAATGTCAGCGAAAATGCAGACAGATGCTGGCTAGAACTGTGCAGGGTTCACCTGAGACTGCTGACGGTCAAAATGAAATGTGGTTAAAAACTAGCCTGGCTAGCGCCACCACTTCTCAATGAGACGTGGTCTGGGAATAGCGTTCATTTTTCATTATTTGAAAAAATGCCCAGATCCGTTTATTGGGTACCCGCGGATAATGTCTATCAAATAGTCTGTGTAGCTCATCATCGTCTTGCTTTCCACCTGTTCTGTAGTTGGTTTCCCCACTATCTCGGGGCGAAAATTTGCTTTCCATGGTCTCCAGGCTGCATGTATGTTTATGTATGCGTGTGTGTGCATGTATGTTTATGTATGCGTGTGGGTGCATGTATGTTTATGTATGCGTGTGGGTGCATGTATGTTTATGTATGCGTGTGTGTGCATGTATGTTTATGTATGCGTGTGGGTGCATGTATGTTTATGTATGCGTGTGTGTGCATGTATGTTTATGTATGCGTGTGGGTGCATGTATGTTTATGTATGCGTGTGGGTGCATGTATGTTTATGTATGCGTGTGTGTGCATGTATGTTTATGTATGCGTGTGGGTGCATGTATGTTTATGTATGCGTGTGGGTGCATGTATGTTTATGTATGCGTGTGGGTGCATGTATGTTTATGTATGCGTGTGTGTGCATGTATGTTTATGTATGCGTGTGGGTGCATGTATGTTTATGTATGCGTGTGGGTGCATGTATGTTTATGTATGCGTGTGGGTGCATGTATGTTTATGTATGCGTGTGGGTGCATGTATGTTTATGTATGCGTGTGGGTGCATGTATGTTTATGTATGCGTGTGGGTGCATGTATGTTTATGTATGCGTGTGGGTGCATGTATGTTTATGTATGCGTGTGGGTGCATGTATGTTTATGTATGCGTGTGTGTGCATGTATGTTTATGTATGCGTGTGTGTGCATGTATGTTTATGTATGCGTGTGGGTGCATGTATGTTTATGTATGCGTGTGGGTGCATGTATGTTTATGTATGCGTGTGGGTGCATGTATGTTTATGTATGCGTGTGGGTGCATGTATGTTTATGTATGCGTGTGGGTGCATGTATGTTTATGTATGCGTGTGGGTGCATGTATGTTTATGTATGCGTGTGTGTGCATGTATGTTTATGTATGCGTGTGTGTGCATGTATGTTTATGTATGCGTGTGGGTGCATGTATGTTTATGTATGCGTGTGGGTGCATGTATGTTTATGTATGCGTGTGGGTGCATGTATGTTTATGTATGCGTGTGTGTGCATGTATGTTTATGTATGCGTGTGTGTGCATGTATGTTTATGTATGCGTGTGTGTGCATGTATGTTTATGTATGCGTGTGGGTGCATGTATGTTTATGTATGCGTGTGGGTGCATGTATGTTTATGTATGCGTGTGGGTGCATGTATGTTTATGTATGCGTGTGGGTGCATGTATGTTTATGTATGCGTGTGGGTGCATGTATGTTTATGTATGCGTGTGGGTGCATGTATGTTTATGTATGCGTGTGGGTGCATGTATGTTTATGTATGCGTGTGGGTGCATGTATGTTTATGTATGCGTGTGTGTGCATGTATGTTTATGTATGCGTGTGGGTGCATGTATGTTTATGTATGCGTGTGTGTGCATGTATGTTTATGTATGCGTGTGGGTGCATGTATGTTTATGTATGCGTGTGTGTGCATGTATGTTTATGTATGCGTGTGTGTGCATGTATGTTTATGTATGCGTGTGTGTGCATGTATGTTTATGTATGCGTGTGTGTGCATGTATGTTTATGTATGCGTGTGGGTGCATGTATGTTTATGTATGCGTGTGGGTGCATGTATGTTTATGTATGCGTGTGTGTGCATGTATGTTTATGTATGCGTGTGTGTGCATGTATGTTTATGTATGCGTGTGTGTGCATGTATGTTTATGTATGCGTGTGTGTGCATGTATGTTTATGTATGCGTGTGTGTGCATGTATGTTTATGTATGCGTGTGGGTGCATGTATGTTTATGTATGCGTGTGGGTGCATGTATGTTTATGTATGCGTGTGGGTGCATGTATGTTTATGTATGCGTGTGGGTGCATGTATGTTTATGTATGCGTGTGGGTGCATGTATGTTTATGTATGCGTGTGTGTGCATGTATGTTTATGTATGCGTGTGTGTGCATGTATGTTTATGTATGCGTGTGGGTGCATGTATGTTTATGTATGCGTGTGTGTGCATGTATGTTTATGTATGCGTGTGGGTGCATGTATGTTTATGTATGCGTGTGGGTGCATGTATGTTTATGTATGCGTGTGTGTGCATGTATGTTTATGTATGCGTGTGGGTGCATGTATGTTTATGTATGCGTGTGGGTGCATGTATGTTTATGTATGCGTGTGGGTGCATGTATGTTTATGTATGCGTGTGTGTGCATGTATGTTTATGTATGCGTGTGGGTGCATGTATGTTTATGTATGCGTGTGGGTGCATGTATGTTTATGTATGCGTGTGGGTGCATGTATGTTTATGTATGCGTGTGTGTGCATGTATGTTTATGTATGCGTGTGTGTGCATGTATGTTTATGTATGCGTGTGGGTGCATGTATGTTTATGTATGCGTGTGGGTGCATGTATGTTTATGTATGCGTGTGGGTGCATGTATGTTTATGTATGCGTGTGTGTGCATGTATGTTTATGTATGCGTGTGTGTGCATGTATGTTTATGTATGCGTGTGGGTGCATGTATGTTTATGTATGCGTGTGGGTGCATGTATGTTTATGTATGCGTGTGTGTGCATGTATGTTTATGTATGCGTGTGGGTGCATGTATGTTTATGTATGCGTGTGTGTGCATGTATGTTTATGTATGCGTGTGGGTGCATGTATGTTTATGTATGCGTGTGTGTGCATGTATGTTTATGTATGCGTGTGGGTGCATGTATGTTTATGTATGCGTGTGGGTGCATGTATAAAATGGTTTCCTACAGTTCAAATACATACCAGATAGTATTTATCTTTACTAAATGCAATATGAATCTGCACAGATAACCATTTACACAGCATGCATAAAAACTTATGTCTGGATGAACAAATAATAACATTAAGTGATATCAGAATGGGCTGGGTAGATAACAAAAGTGCCTATAGACCCTTTCAACAAGGTAAACAAAAACAATGCTTGAACATTCTATTTGGGCCCCAATCTACTTCCTCTGCATTAAGATAACATATGGAATGTTAAAACGGAAGTCTTGTGGGGCCAACTATGATGCTGATAATGGAACTCTCTTGAAAGGGTCTATTGCCACTGGGAAACTAGTGGGAGGGCAGTGCTGGTGGTGCTAATTCATGGTGAAGGATAAGCTATTATAGGCACAGCCACTTTTAAGTTCAGGTTTGGGTCAGGCCAGCGAGCGAGCGCAGCGTGAGAGTGTGTGTTAATCTCTTAACTTCTGGTATGTCAGTCTGGTCTAGGGCTCCTTTGTTGTGGCAAATATTCCAGCCAAGGCCTGAATTTTATTACGTGCCCATCTCTCGGGTAGGGGGGGTGAGGATTTGTGTACTTGACCGAAATACATATACAGTAATCTCAAAAGAGCAGCAGAATTATGCTAAAGAAGAATAACATTAGTAGTATCTATTTGATCGTTGCAGTTCAATAGAAACCAGTCAATGGCTGACAGCAGCGAAAGGATTGAGAAAACATCCAGGCTGTAGTCCGGCCTAAAAGCTGTGGGCTGAGCACCAAACATAAGTCTTCCACAACACACCCCCGGGACTCATGGTGACTTAGCAAACACTTTGCATAGTGTCAGTCTAACAACATTACAACAAAGTATCTCTTAACAACGTTATTTCCTCGTGGCCTATGTCAAACCCACGTGAGGCACAACGTTGTTTATGTATATTTTTCCCTTTCGCCATGCTGGGAGGACTCTCTGTGTGACCTGGCTGTCTGGCCTGCTGTGTGTGCGCTGTGCCTGGGCACTGGTGAAGTGTGGAAGGGGAGGTGCTCTGGGGCAAACTTCTGGAGCGCTAGCGTTAGCGTTAGCGTGTGGCTGTGAGGGGGAGTGAAGGGCAACCCAGCACGGCACGGCGCGGCAGACTGAGGGGGGTGGGCAGGGGGGGCATGGGGGTGGGTCAGAGAGAGAGCACACAGGAGTGCAGAGAGGAGAGGAGAGAGGAGAGGGAGAGCACTGGGTGTGGGGCTGTGCAGCATGTGCACTCTGTGTCGTGTCAGTTGACTGCTGGGGAAGGGGGAGAGAGTAAGAGAGAGAGAGAGAGAGAGAGAGAGGGAGGGAGGGAGGGGAAGGGTGGGGAGTTTGGGGAGGGGTGGCCGAGGGCGAGAGGGGGGCTGCCTGCACGAGAGACTATAGTGGAAAAAACCCACTGGAGGAGGAGGAGGAGGAGTAGGACACGCACAGCCTGCGAGGGAACAGTATTAAAAGGGAGGTTGTCAATCCGGTCTGAGCCGGTTACCCCACCCTGCGCCCTGTGCCAAGTTTCAGGAAAGGCTGTCCCCTTGCTCACGTGTGGGGGGGGGGGTGGGGGGTGGGGGGGATTAAAATGATCGACTGCAGCCCGAGCAAGGGGGAGGGGGGCTCAGTGAAGCAAACCCTCCCCGATTTGTTCGTTCAGTCACACACACACAGGCACGCATGCACGCGCAAACACACACACACTCAAACACGGAAGGCAAACAGCTTCGCTCCCACCCCCCTCCACCACCTCCACCACCACCACCATCACCACCACCCCCCGGCTCCCATCTGCCAGAGAGACCCAGCAGGGGGTTGAGGCCTGGGGGATTATGCTCTATAAGAGCAATGCATTCAAATGACATTCCTCCAGACCAAGCCCCTTGGTATGTATGCCAGACCTGCTCGACCTGGGAGCTCGCTCTCACACACACCTTTAGCCGTAAACTGGCAGCCCGGCTTCCCACACATCCACCACAACTGGCACCATTTCAATGTGAACCCGAGGATTAGGTAAAACAACAGATAAAAAATACTGGTTTGGTTGGCCCCTTTACTAACCACTAACTCATCTGCGCAAGAGGGAACTGTCCTAACCGTAGAAGTGTAGCAGTATTGCATTGAAATGAATGTGTTGTTGTAGGAAAGATTAAAATGATGTGAAAAAGCCTGGTATGGCTGACACGGCACATTCTGACTGTGCCACACCTGTATCAGGCAATTTGACATGTCCTCCCCTGAATAAATAAACCATGAGGATAGGTATATGTGTAGGCAGAAATGGCTGTTGGCTGGAGCCGGTCACACGCATGCAGCTTTACTGTTCACACGGTATACACACACACACACACACACACACACACACAGTGCAGGGGCCCTGATAAAGCCACCAGAGCGAGGGCCTAATTTCACTATCCACCTCTCATTTGACTATCTATGAGGCAGGGGAGAGGCAGGGGGCTAACTGACAAGTCCTTGTTATGTGCAAAGGAGACAGAGAGAGAGATAGAGAGCGAGAGAGGGAGGGAGGGAGGGAGGGTGAGAGGGAAGAGGTCACTGAGGGCAAAGGACAGAAGGAGAGACAGAGGGAGAGAGAGAGTGGCTCATCTGTGTAGCATTCCCTCAAGCCTGCAGTAAGAATACTTTTACTTGAATACTCCCAACACATGAGGTGGCCAAACTGACTCAGAACCTGTCTACTTTTACTTTATTTACTTTCTGGTTTTCTCCCCCAAGCTTGAACAGAAGGACAGAAATAATAGAATAGTTGTCTTGTCAGTCATCAGTGTTACAGGTGCGGGTATGGGAGCCTGTCCCAGAGTAACCCGGCAAGCGCAAAGGAGAGAGAAAAGAGAGAGAGAGAGAGAGAGAGAGGAAACACCGCAAACAAACCTGATCCTAACACCTCCTCTTGCCTCCCCAACATTCCCTATTACTTATTCATGGTTGCGGGTGACGGGGGCCATGACGTGTCCCCAATGTCTCGTTTCAAGGCCTCTCGTATGGCACACTGCACACTCCGCCCAGCGCTACACGGGCTGCTATCCACCGGGCAGGGCAAGCCACTGCTTTGCAAGTCAAATCACAAGCCAGAGCAGATCTCACCCCACCACGCCTTCTTCATGCTGGCCTTATAATCAGCACCCAGCACCCCCTACTCCATCAACACCCCCACCCCCCCTCCACCAGCAAACGTCAAGAGCAGGTATACAGATTAGATTTCAGGGATAATCGGCCCTGTATCCCCAAAGCTGAATATCCAGCTACTGGTTTTCCTCCAGACAAGTGTGAGAGAGATTCTTTTTACATTGCCTCAAGCCTGTAAACAAGCATGTATTATTTCAGCCTGATGTTAGGTGGTCTGGCTCTCTCACCACTGAAGGTAGCTATCAGCTGGACATGATTTGGCAGGGAAAGGCTGCCAAAAGCCTGATGTTTTATCAGATGCGTCATATCAGCTCTCCGAGAGAAAAAGAGGGATATCTAAGAATGCTGCGCTCCAGTCGGGCCCCGCGCTGCATTCCAGGAGCACGCCGGCTCATGACATCAACACAAACAACTCTTGCTGCCTCACAGCCAGCAGCACTGTCAGAAGAGCCTGCCTCTGTCAGAACTGTTTTCTGTTTGTTTGTTTGTTTTGTTTTGGTGAGTATGGATTTGTTTACTGCGATTTACCATAGCTGTGTACTTTTTTTTTCTTAACAGTTTCTAGTGGAGATGTAAGAGGGGGCTGTAGGAAAGATAAAGACAGAGAGATAGAGAGAGAAAGAGAGAGAGAGAGAGAGAGAAAGCAAGAAAGATTGAGAGAGCAGGAGGATTAGAAAGCTCACTGTATGCCTACTGTATATGTCAGCTTTCGAGGGCGCAAAGCCCTGAAACGCGGCGTAGCAGGAGGCTACGGCGTGCCGACAGGGGGGTGTTCCCCAGCTGGGAGTCCTGAGAGCGTGCCTGCGATTAACAGCCGCCACGGCCCACAGGGCGAGGGTGGGGGCCGAGGGGCAGGCCAGGGGAGGAGAGGGGAGGGGAGGGGGATCACTAGCCAGGGGTCAGCAAGGTTCAAGGTCAAGGCCCAGCGGATATTACAGGATAATCGGAAACGCTATGGAGAAAAGGGATGGAGGAGGAGGAGGAGAGGGAGGGGTGAGGGGCGGAGGGGGGTGTGGCGAGTTCCAAGAAGAACAGGATTTCAAGCAAGGCCCTGTGTGCATTTGTGTGTGTGTGTGTGTGTGGGTGTGCGTGTGTGTGTGTGAGTGTGTGCGTGCGTGCGTGAGTCACTACTGCCAGCGCTGGTAGGAAGCCTGACTGGCCATACAGAGCGTAGGCAGGAAGTAGGGCGAGCAACTGATAAAACTAAAGTTGTGGGGCTGGGCTGCCAAACTGGAGGGATGTCAGAAGGCTGCCAAAAATCAAGACTTCTCCGCACAATGCCCTGAAAGGTAGTGGGCGAGGCTGTTTAAAACAAACTCGCACCACCACTTCAGCTGAATCCAAGCCTGCGCCTGAAAAAAAAAAAAACACTCTACGAGACTTATAAAACCGCCCTCAGCCCCACACAACCCTTGAGAGACTCAAGAGGGGGAAAAAATCTTTATAATTTCAATTTCTTATGTCACACTGGACAATAAAATTTTAGTGAGTCGAAGAAGTCGCCTTTATTATGGAAATCCAAAGGTCAAAGTTCTATCGCCACACATGCCAGTTACACCGCTTGCCAAGAACTGTAGATATAATGAGAGGCACAGCCTAGAGGCAGTATTATACACGGCTACAGGCAAGCTATCAGAGAACAGGGAACAATCTATTAAATTAATACGCTGTGTTTCTTCAACACTTTTATAGCAGTGATAGAACACATAAAAAGTTTGCAAACCTATGTAATAGGCCTATTTTTGGCCCTTGATGAACTGATACCAAAAGTGTTGTAACAAGATTATACTCTTTTAGCACCTGTTCCAAAACCCTTTCAATTTTTGTGGCCAATTTGAATAGCGAGTTGAGAACTATTGTGACAGCTTTAAAACTGTGGTGCATTTTCCTGCAGTGACATAACATTGCAGCACATCAGATAAAAATAAGAACGCTAGAATGAACAAAGTGACACTGCAGACCATCAGAAAGTGACCGACAATTTACAATATTCTATTTGATTGGAAAACTTTTTGCACATGATCATCCTGGTGAACTCTCTGAAGTCTCTGAAGAAGCAGACCCCCCCCACCACCACCACCACCACATCCCCTCCCCTCAGCAGAGGACAACTAAAAGCCAACTTCAGTTTGTGCACTCATCCTTGTGCTCTATACCACAGTGGAAGATACCTTGGGAGTATAAGTGTGAAAAGTAGAGGAGAGGTCTGCTCTCACACACACACATACATACACACACACACACACACACACACACATATACACTCACACACACAACCCCCAACCAAAGAGCACTTCCTGTGGTGTAACAGAACCCTCTCTGTTATCAGATGACCAGCTCGCCCAGACACTGCAGTGCGCTGATCTCTGCCCAGCCCAACCCCTGCCTCGCCGAGCCCACACTAGACGACAGACCCACCTCAACTCCCATTTCCTCCTTGACACGACTCAACCGGGTGGGGGCACAGACACAATATCCAACCAACACCATCTCTGACAAGCATCTTCTAGTCTCACTCACACAAAAACACACCACATAGAGACTTACACATACACACACACACACACACAAAAACACACACACACACCACAGGTTTGAGAGGGACATGAATGACACAAACAGCATTCACCAACTATTTACAAAGAAACCAGCCTGATTCGAGGGCACAATGTGGGAAAATAATGAGTGAAGCCGTCAGTCCCCAAGAGATAATGGAGACTCCAAGAAAGCCTTTTAAATATGCAACGCGGGCATATAATAAGGTGCGCTCTCTGATTACCGGTGGATAAACCGCACAGGGGACAGCACGACGTGAGGCTTTGCGAGAAAAATCTAATTCGATCAAGTCGCCCTCTTTAAATGACAAACCTGGAAGCCCACCCCAATCACTGGCCCCTGAACGAAACACAACACACACCCACGACTCAACATAGAAGGTTGCCTGTCGGTGTGGGTGAGGGAGTTACAAGATTATTTTATTGCTGACGAGTGGAGCTCATTCTTAGCGGGTTCGCGAGGACTTCAGTCTGGCCAGCCACGGTGGCTGACAGTGCAACTATGGGGCACATGGATCCACACTTTAGTGCCCCACACTCCCCTCATCCAATACATGTAAGCAGTTTAACACCCACCACCACCACCGCGCACCCACCAGCACCATCCCCTACGCCACGCCTGCACTTTCAAATACTACTCCACTTCCTCACTGGGCCTGTCCCAGTTACACCAGCTTCAAAAATTCCCCCCAGTGACTTTGGCAGTTTGGCCGTGTGGTTTGTATTACTTCTTGTGGAAAGTCATAAAATACTTGTGTTATTTTGTTTTTTTCATGGTTCCTCAAAGGCCTATGTATGTTGAAAGATCTTTGTACGACAAATGAGTTAACAACAGCCCTGCTAGAAAACTTTTTGGCAAATCCACTTCCTCGCAATGAATTAAAACTCTCCAACTGTACACTAATGGAGTATGACTGATGTAACGAAAAACGCTCAGACACTTTCGATTCTCGCTTTCGTCTTTCAAAGAATGTACAGCGGCTGCCTGCTCGTGCGTTCGCCAGGCTGAGAAGTTTCTCAAACGCTGCCCCACTGCATTCTTCTGTAGGTGCCACGACCCGAACTGACCCTTACGCTGCCATTAACTTGCCATGTGTGTATGGTTAGGGTTTACATTGGGAGATAAAGACAGGCTGGGCCACTGACGAGTCCGTGAGGGCTGTGCACGCATTCACTCAGGGCCAAAGACGTCACCTTGTGTAACAATAACAACAAAAAAACTCTCCCGACTCTCTCTGTGTCGATTTCTTTCTGTATCTCACTTTCTCTGAACCCGCAGTCTTCAAAAACGGGTTCTGCAAGTACACGGTGAACAAAGGGAGGGCAAAATCATATGTCCTTAAATACTTCACAATTACAATAGAAAAAATCATTCCAGCTTCCTGCAATGTCTGTCAACATCAGACACACACTATTGCTACATATGCCCCACTGACTCAAACACACACAAAAACACACACACACGCGCGCGCACACACACACATACGCATACACGCACACACACACACACACACACACACACACACACACACACACACACACACACACACACACACACACATACACGCACGCACGCACGCACGCACGCACGCACGCACGCACGCACGCACACACACACACACACACACACACACACACACGTACACAGCCCCCCCCAAAACCCGCACACACAAAACACAAACATGCACACACACAAACACACACACACATACACAGTCCCCACCACAGAAAACACACACACTTGTGATGTGCACTTGACATGTCATAAGACAGTGCTGATGAAGACTGTTTTGTGAGGGCAAGGAGGGGAAGTGGGAAGCTTGGGAGGGGACAGCAAATAGGGGAAGGGGCGAGAAGCAGTCAGAACAAGAGAGAGAGAAAGAGAGAGAGAGAGAGAGAGAGACTACTGCGAGCTGACACGAGGCACAGCTATGGGAAAAAACGCCTGCTGCTTTCAAAGTCCATGCTGGCATTTGGAGTTGCCAAAAGTGCCACGGACAAGACCGGCGCGGGGAAGTGAAACTGTCCGCTAGAGGTGCCGCCACATTCTCTTGCCTCATACCAGTTCTGTGTCAAAACCACCAGGACCCATGGCACTGTATTACCCCCCTACACACACACATGCACACACACACACACGCACACACACACACACAAACACACGCACACACGGCACATAATACCAGCCAGATGTCATCAAGTCTGCTGACATCACGGACATTATACTCAACTTGACTGTGCTTTAGAGACAGAGAATGAGTTAAGGAACAGCCGAGACATTTTTAGGGAAACATCTGCTACTCTGGCTGCCTTCAGCGCACGCACGCACACCTTCACACACACATACACACACACACACACATACACCTGAGCATGTCCAAAAAGTTGTGAGCAGCATCGACACCGATGTCTCCTTTCTTTTTTTCAAAAGTACCTGCCACATCCAAGCACTTCTCCATTTCCTCCCCTACACCTCATCTGCAAGTGGGTCAAGAGCTCGAATCAAGACCTGTCCCCCTCCCCACACACACACACACACACACACACACACACACACACACACACAGCAGCGCCACCACTCCACACACACTCCCCCTCACCCCCTCTCACAAAGATCCAGCGAGTTCTTCTCTATCTCTGCCTGTCCTCTGCCAGGCTGTCAGTACAAGAGAGAACAGTGTGTGTGTGTGTGCGAGCACTCTGTGTGTGCGCGTGTGTATGTGCGTGTGTGTGTGTGTGTGTATAGTTGCTCTTACCAGCTGCCCAGAAGTGTGCTTGCCTCCTCCAGCCCTAGTCGGTCTCCCCCTGCCTGCCTGCCTGCTTTGCCTGCCTGCCTGCCTCCGTGTCTGGGCAGGGCCCTGCCTCGGCACCAGAGCAATCGCGAGACAGGAAACTTCTTGAGTGGCCGTAGTTACACAGGCAAGCCCTTGCCTGATCCCACACAGGCAGGCAGACACCTACCACCTCCTCTCTCCCTCCCTGCCCTCCCCCCTCCCCTCTATTTTCAGCCCACTGCTGTGGCTTTGCTTCCTGCCACGCGATTGGCCTGACGGCTGCTCACTCACCACACCTCCCCGTCGGGATAGGCTGGCGGCTGTTCCCGTTCCTGCATGGCCAAGGGCAAGGCACTCTGGGATGTGGAGTCCTTGAGCGCTATCTGACCTGCTTGCTAGCCCGCCTGGGCGAACTACGAGTCCCAGCGCTCTCCCCCTTGCCACCCCCACATCTCCGAGCCTGCTTCAACGTAAGCACTCAGGGCTGAATTATACACTACAGTGTGTTGCTAGCAGGATGCCAGGTATTAAAAGTACAGACCAGCCATCAAACAGGGCCAAGCTCCGCAGGAAAAAAACCCCACCAGACCACTGGTTTCCCCCGAGTCACAAGCAAGCGATGGAATACAATTATATGACACAATGACTCGTTCTGCATTTTACGAAAAACTTCAGCATTCCTGACCTAAATACAGACTTTTTGGAAAGACTGAATAAGACGACACCACCCGGACAGATCCCCCCGGAAAATAATCCAAATCAGCCGAATGGCAAGGGCTTGATGACAACTTTCCCTCCAAACTTAGTTTGGCATGAAAGGACAGCATCTGTAGAAGTGAGCCCCAGCAGCTATCACTGTACCATGTCCTATGGAATTATTTTTGGTTCCTCGTTCCTTTCAAGCCGACTCCCCCCACACACACACCCTCCACATATACACACACACGCACATCAAAACCCCACCATCCACCTCCTCTCACAGCGACCCCCCCTCCGCACACACACACCTCCGTCCGAAAAGTTCACACCTCTCACAGACCAAAATAAAGTTCCAAAAAATAGAGCAACATCAGCAGGTATATTTTAAAAAAGCTTTGTAGCGAGAAGTTGAGGGGAAGAAGCCCCAGCTCAACTACTGACTGTTTAGCTCTCCCCCTCCCTTTGCTCTCTCTCTCCTCACCCCCCACCCCACGCCACTCACACCCACCTCCACCACTCTCTCTCTCTCTCTCTCTCTCCTCTGTCCCCCTCCCTCATTCCTTTCTCTTCTTCTCCTGTGACTGCTCTCTCCAGTCAGCAGGCCCTGAGCAGTAGTCGCCTGGGCTTGGGGGGGGTGGGGTGGGGGGGCAAGCGGGGGGCGTCCGGGGCTCACCTGCGATGGCCGTGGTGCTGCTTGCTGTGGGGATAGCTCTGCCCTCCTCTCCTCTCTCCTCCTCTCTGGAGCTCTCTCTCTCTCTCTCTCTCTCTCGCTCGCTCGCTCTCTCCTCAACTGTCGTGCAGTTTCAAAGCCCCGTATGCGCTAACCAGGCAGCAGCAGCAGATCAACTCAATTCCCTTCCTGGTTTCTGGAGGGCAAAGAGGTCCCTCCCTTTCTCTCTCTCTCTCTCCCTCTCTCTTAAAGAAACAGCATTCCCCCTTGATGAGCTCTCTTTGGCTCCTCTTCTCTGGGGACTGAGAGAATATTCTCAAGTCAGAAGGGGGTATTTCAAAAGCATAAACAAAACAAAAACAACACAACAACACTGACAGATAAAGAATATGTCAAAACACAGATTACATTTAATCTGCTCCCTTTATACGACCGTCCCTCAGAAACAGGTTTGCGTCCAAGGAAATGAGTAAGTGTGTTTAAATTATAACTGTACCGTCTTGTCTTTTCTTGCTCTTGTATCTCACATGGTGCCTGAATAGAGGCACACCCACCCATCCCATAGCCTGAGGTCATGGTGTCCCACCCCAAAAACAAGCCTTGGCACATTCCAGGACACTCAGGGTCTGCCAGCACCCACCCACCCCCCCTCGCTTCCACTGCTGTCTTCACCCATTTCGAGCGCACGCCGCCTGAAGAGGGGGCCTTAAAGTCTTAGCACTGACTTCTTAGTACATTAATCTTCCCTTTCCAAACCAGCCCCAAGCTGTCAGCAACACCTTGGTAACCTCTTCTTCGTCCACTATTCCTGTTCATAACTATGAAGACATAGTATTTGTTTGGGGTTTTGCGTCAGGCAATGTCACACACACACATGCAACAGTCTAACCACCAGCTAGAAGAGTATGAGTGTGTGTGCTCTGTGAAAGTCTCTGCACATCAAGCTCTCAGTATGAAGAACCCAACCTGATCATCATCTCAGCTGAGGGTACTGGACTTCAATTATTTTAACAAGTCCCAGATGACGCCAGCGGAACTTATGTAAAACTATTTGACAGGTCACCTCCATATTAGTGGGGGGAAAAACTCCAGGAGGTCCATGAGATTATCACGGCTTTGCATTTTAGAGGAACCTAGGGGACAGTATGGAGCAGGGACATTACACACACTGACCATAGAGGGCGCTATCCGAGGGAGACACACATGGAGGTAACACACCACAGCCCCACGTGGCATTCGCCACTTTAACTATTTCTTACCAGGCATCCAATCTCCACTAGCACCACTGACAGATCCACTGTGCATCTCCCTCTTTTTTTATGATGACGACGATGAATCACGGCAGACTATGAGGTGATATTCTGAAAAGGCAGCTGAGAAGCTGTGAAACTATTTTGTGTGGGCTGGTTTTTATTTTTGACAACCATACTGAGGGTGGAGAGTTACTGGTGTGTATTTCATAACTTGCGCGTACACTATGCTCCATAGATATGTGTATGGCTACAATCTTTCTTGTTTTATTGATATTATCAAATCTCAATCATGCATTTACCTTAAAGTACACAAAGTAAATTATTTTCTCAATGGCACCACATTAAGAAACAATAAGGTCCTCATATTTTATGACGTTTTTAATTTGCTGCCCTTGGCCCTTTTTTGTCATGGTTAATTTTGCTGACGTAAGCCATGTTTATTACCCACTGTCCTTGATTTTAAAACAGGCCATTGTAGTACTATCCCATACACCCTTCCGCTCTGGTATTGCCATTAGTGGGTAAATCCCATAATAAAGACAGAAATCTTACTTATATGAATACTGCACACCCCATACTGACATGTCACATACAAGGCCCTGTCCTATTAGTTGTCAGGTGTTATTCATGTGTAACATGGGATTACGACGGAACCAAATGTCTAGCAAAGTAAATGCATGTGTCAATGTCTACAGGGTCTAAAAATATGGAAATGGTGCCAAGAATCATGTTCCATGCCATATCAGCAAAAGCAGATTAGGTGCGACCACTGCATACATTACACATGCCCCACAAAGAGCCTGAGAGTGGTGTAGTTTTTATATAAGCCTGCAATAGCTGCCACCAAATTAGGAAATGCCCCTCACATTTTAATTCACATAATGATATAACAAATCCATATGATGTAGCTCAGTGTACATTAAAACAACTACGAAGTAAACCATTCACAAATAGGTTTTATTTTTATATTAGAACTGTATTCAACATATTTTGTGTGACAATAAAATGACTTTCCTCATTTCCTCTAAACCAGATCAGAGAGAGAGAGAGAAAAAAAAAGATTTCTTTAAGACTGCAGAGACAGTACTTTTGCACTGTTAAGTAAGCTTCACACACCAACGTGTGGAAAAGCTTTCATCTCACTTTTTCCCGTCAAGAGAGTACAGGATAGTGGAGAATAGCAGAGAGCACAGAGCAGGCAAAAACGACAGCTTTATCATCATCATCATCATCATCATCATCACCACAAGTGCTGCCCTTAGTAGAGTGAAGGTCTTCATCACTTAGTGCAAACTCAGACCAGTCACGGAAAGTATAGCACTGAAGCATTTGGCAGACCTCTACTCCAACAGTTGAGAGAAAAGAAACAACAGAAAACAACAACAACAACAACAACAACAACACCAACACCAACAACAACAACAACAAAAAGAGAAAATCAGGCAAAAGAGAAGAAATATGATTTCAGGCATCTTCCGTAAACACCGAATTAAACCACCATGAATTGAAAGAGTGAAAGAGGCAAGACAATTAACCATGCCAGTCGGAAAGGAAACGAGCATGTTTGACCACGTCCTTAGATTCAAGAGAAGTGACCGATGCTTTGGCCTCTTTTTGAGAGACTAATAAGCATGATACCAAGTTTCTCCAGTCACAAAATGCCACAATTAAATACAGTACAGTATGGTTTCATCAGGCTTTATACTTTTAAGAGTATTTTTTTTTTTTTGTGAGATTAAGGTCAAAAACATAAGACTTAAAAGCATTTACATCTCATGATATTGGTAAGAAAGAAAGCTACTGTGTGACCCTCCCCATCGATCACCACACACCCCTCGAGCTTACCTAACAGAGCTGCAAGCACGCCAGGGAAACCGACAGTAGCCATGAGTCTACATTCATGATATCAAACACCATAACAGCGCATAATGGCGTGTTCAGTCTGCATTCAAGACAAGTACCTTCTTTGGTTTGAATTGAACAGGCCAAAAACATGAAACACAATGAAACAAATAAACAAATGTGAGACAAAAGAAAAGAAAAGATAAGGTCATCTTCCACTGTGGCTTTTTTACATGACACAGCGCAACATGCCGCTGCCAAACAGCGTTGTTTTGGTGACTATTTCACATTCATGATATGAATAACCCACCATCACCCATACTGGAGGCCTGTCAACAATGCGGCCCACATCTGACCATGAAAACACTGAGGATTTTATAAGACAACAGAAAGAAAGTACAAACCTAGATGGAAGAGATAAAAGAAAAAAAACCCACTGGAGATAATTTGGTGTTTTCAACTTAAATGAATCACAAGGTTTGCTATGGACCTAATTCATCGCAATGCATCTCCAGAGATGGCAGATCGAGTAGCTAAATGATAAACAACAAACAAGTGTAGAAGTGTGTGTGTGTGTGTGTGCGTGTGTGTGTGTGTATATGTGTTGCACAGAGAAGGCAAAGGGATCGGAGAAGTGTGAAGCAATCAGGAGTACGAGAAGAGGCTTGGTCATTCGGCACATCGGGTCGGAGTGCTGGGTTGGTTGAGGCCCATGGTTTTGCACAGCCAGCCGGCGAAGTCCACCTTCTCCACCTCGGCGCGCTTGATGAACGTGTGACTCTGAACAACGACAGGCAGAGACAGAAGATCATCTCACACGCATCAACCTCAAAAACGTCACTCAATTCCGACACAACCCTAAAAAAAGAGTTATCTCTGAACGGTTGTGGTTGGCTAAGACTAAACCCTTACAATTAACATGCAAATGAGAAAGCATTAGAGAGCTGATTCCCAGCCACGCTCCTTAAAAGCAACGGATTAGGATGCACAAAACGGACATCGCCACTCACCACGAGCATCTTCAGGTCGGCCCGGTCTGCAGGGTTCTTTATGAGGCTAGAAGTACAAACATTTTTTTAAAATGTGCATCAACCTGCTCAGTACATGAAAAATACAGGCTAGCTGACAGGCAACGATTGCCTAAATCTCTGAGACCTCTAAATATGACATGCCACACCCTTAAGTGAGTTAAAAGTTGACCTGAAAGCTCTGACCCATATGAGGTTACGGATCTCACTGGCTTGATGCGCTACTTGTCTGTACTTGTTACCACATACACGCGTGCGCACACACACACACACACACCACACACAACACACACACACACAACACACACACACACACACACACGAGGGAAAAATGCAGTTTTGCATAGCACCACAACGAGTGAGCACTCGACTCTTACCATTTATTCACAAAGTCCTGGAAGTCGGAGGTGTAGACTCCATGTGGCAGCTTGGGTGGAGGCTGTAGCGGGAAACACAAATGGGGGTGGGGGTGGGGGTGGTGGAAGAGGGACACAACTTGAGAAAGAGTAAGTGAGGACCGCAGAGGGGACTGCGCAAAAGAAGACAGGACAAAAAAAAAATAAAAAAATCAGCACAGAAGAGAAAAAAGGGGCTGCACCATCAGCACTTTGTTTCTGACCTCATTGACAATGTAGTCCAGTAGTTCAAATATAGCCATCGCCGGACGACTGTCCATTCCGTGTCCTGGGGGAACAAATGGTCACATGTATGAGCGGAGTACCACCCCCACCCCAAAGAACAGCACAAGCCCTCTATTTTACCCGTGTCGCTTGCCATGGGTGAATGCAGGATGTTTTATGCTGTGAGATTCACGTTAATGTTGCATTCAGTGATTCTAAGCCAATGCACTCTTTTCTCAAATTCAGCGTTTCGCAAACACTAATGCATGTACACAGTTCGGGGGCTGTGGTTAAGAAACAAAAAGGCTTGGACCAAACCATTAACTGTTCCAGCCAATTACCACATTGCTGTATGCTTACCCAACAATGTTGGGGAGTACAATGAATTAGAATCACATATCCATCACTTATCCCCACTTCAACCTGTTCAACCTGTTTCCGACAGAGACAATGGTGACGTTGGGGGGTGGAATTCACCAGAACCTCTGGCTGCACTTTTGACTGAACCTTTAAAGACATCGGTGACGTTGGGGAGTGGACTCACCGCTGACGGGCCGTCCAGGGGGTTTGGGCCTGGGCGAGGTGCTGAGCGCCTCCCCGCCAGCCTCGTTCAGCACGGACCGCCCGAAGATGGCCTCCAGCTCCTTGGCGTCGGGCGGGGGGATGGGGAAGCGGCCGATGGCCAGCTCCACCAGCGACAGGCCCATGCTCCACACGTCCGACTGTACCGAGTAATGCGTGCCCTGCAGTCTCTCCGGCTGTTGAGGACCACAAAGCGGCAACAACAACGTCACAAACACACACACACACGCACGCGCACACACACACAAACACACACACACACGCGCACACACACACACACGCACGCATGCCCGCACCCGACGGGGAGCTGCCAAACCCGGGCTGGAGCCAGTACGAGCGCCAGCGTCAGCTCTGAGCGCCACACCCTCCAGGTGCCGGAGAGGAGTGGGCGCAGAGCTGGCAGAGGCCACGTCCGTACCACGCGCTATGTTTCCTGGGCACGGGCACAGGTTCTTGGCAGGGCTCTGTGGGTGTGTGGGTGTGTGTGTGTGTGTGTGTGTGTATGTATGTATGTGTGTTTGTGCATGCAAGGGGGAGGGGGATAGCTGACTCACCGACATGTAGGAACGGGTTCCCACGAAGGAGTTGGCCATGGAGTCGATGAGCTGGCCGCTCACGCCAAAGTCGCACAGCTTGATCTCCCCTCGCGAGTTCACCAAGATGTTGGACGGTTTGACGTCTGCGTGGGGAGAGCATCGGAGCCTCAGGTGAATGTCCACAGAGAGAAAGAGCGGCCAGCGTTCCCATCTCATCACCCCCGACACACACACACACACACAAATCCCCCCAGCATCACCTGCCCATCCCCATGGCCTGCGCCAACATGCTCTCAGGCCCACTGCCTTACCGCTAAAAATGTTTCACAATTCGCTAGAGACGCTAACAAACATTGAGCATTGCCAAACCTCCCGAGTTTGAATTGGGAGAGCACCAAAGAAACCCTCTCTTTTCTCCCACTCGCCTTTTCAAATCGTGGGGCAGGAAAATGTTTTAGGGCCTAATGCAAAATTTCTGTTTTGACATTACTCTTTTACAGTGAGTGCCTCACCTCCAAAGTTTTCTTTTCCCCCCTTTTTTTTTTAGCGGGAAGGGACAGAAATAAACAAGTCCATGTGAGAAAGACAGAGAGAGAGAGAGAGAGAGAGAGAGAGAGAGAAAGAAAGAGAGAATGAGACAGCGAGTGAGAGAGAACGAGACAGAGACAGACAGAGAGAGAGAGATGGCATGAGACAGGGAGAAAAGCAGGGAGGGGGTTGCAGGGCGCGGCCACCATGTAATCACATCTGAGAGGCTGTAATTACTGCCTGGGCTCCCAGACAGCTCTTCAGTCACTGGCCCTGCGACCACATCCACCACCACCACCACCAGGGCACGATAGGCTCCGTCACCGAGCCCTTCTGCTCCCTACCGGGCACCACTCACTGCCCACCGGCCACCACCACCACCCATTCCTACTCTTCTCCTACCAGTTCACACTGGCCAACGGCTTCTAGGGGTATACTGATTGTTGTGAGAAGGACAGTCCCAAATCTACCATTAAATCTGCAACCTCCTTTGTCCGTATGTTTGAGTGGGTGGGCGCTAACAATAAGGCTGAAAACCTAGTGTATCCCATGCCGGCAGGTGACATCAGTACACAATACACCTGTCCCCACTGGTCCCCTTTAGTCTGATCTCCAACTCTACCCCCAGATCTCACTCACAATACAGGTGCATAACACCACTGCTTGGGAGCTCGGTCTCATCGTGGCAGTGGTATCATAGTGGCTAAGTAACTGGGCTAGAATGCAGTAGCCAGACAAGTTGTGGGTTCAAGTGCTGGCTGCCAGCGTTGTGCAACAAGGCACTTCATCCCAAGCTGCTCTGGGGCGACTGGCCCTTGTAGTAATTCACATACGCATATTGAATACGTAAATGGCTTTAGATTAAAGCATAAGGCAAATGAATAAGTCATTATATATGGTCAGACATGGGAAAGTGACTGTTCATAAGGAGGCTAAAACTAACGAGTGCAGACCACTCCTGAAATATCTCTAGCTGTGCAGCTCTTTAACCACAGACTACTGTTATATTTGTCACTAGTCTGCAAAGCCATATATGATCGCCTTTGAGGCAAAAGGACTTTTAACACGTCATTAATCCCTCCAAAATCCTTCCTGCTTTTTACAGCATGCACAGCACACTTGACCAGGAACTTTAAATGGTCTCCTCCAGCAAGAATTAGAACTAGGCACAGCAACATGTTCATAACAGAGAGGTCAGTACTGCTGAGCTGATGGAGATGGCTGGTGGTTAATTAAAGGAATGTGAGGCTACTCTGCTTCAAAAAAGGATCATGTTTTTAGTTTGGGTCGGTTTACAAATGTCTAGCACCATAAATGCTATAAGCTTTCCCACCAGGATCTGATGAAGATGTCACTCATGGATGTCACCCTCAGACATATTTGTCTTTAGATACACAAGACTACATTGGTGGCTGCTCTGTTCTGCTCTCCCAATTGGAATCCAGGACGATTGCAATTTCTCTCATTGCTAACTCTTCACTGCCTTATGGTTTATCACCAACTCTTACCTCTATGCATAATTTGATGCTTCTCTCGGAGATACGCAAGTCCTCTAAGTACCTATGAAAACAAGAAAAAAAACAGCAGTTTACAGTTATATTTTAAGAATGCTTCCTTTACACCAACAAAGCTAATATTACCCATTAAAACTCATCAAAATGAAATGTTGCTGCTATATCTATTCAACTCCACACTAAAGTAAAAAGTATACATTACTTCAGAGAAAAAGTATACATTACTTCAGTATAAAATGTATTAATATCTTATACAGCAGAAAGAGAGAGAGAAGCGTGAGGGAGAGAGAGAAAAAAGCAAGAAAGAAAGCAAGAAAGAAGAGAGAGAGAGAGAGAGAGAGAGAGAGAGAGAGAGAGGGAGGGAGGGAGAGAAAGAGAGACACTTACAGCTATGCTGACTTTCCCAAGTATTTCTTCCGGGACTCTCTTGGCTTCTTTCAGGACCTGGTCAAGGGACCCTCCATCCTGCAGAGGATGGATGAAAATACAGCCCTCAGAACCATTCAGAACATGGCATCACTTGCCCACCTGGCTAATGGCACAAGGAATCAATGGTTCATTCACAAATATTCCAAATCAGTGGCAGTTCTTGGCGTGGGCATCATGAAGCACACATATTTATTATCAAGAGGAAGCCCTTTTCCTCAGAGTTGTATGTAAGAATTAACATAGCAAAAAACAAACTGCTTGCTCCTTTCAAGAATTGAACAGATCTGATATACTCATTGTGGTCAGTAGCTCCTAGTTCTCACCATGTGCTCCATACAGATACTAATCTCGCCATCGCTGTAGAAAGCCCCATAGAAGCCCACTATGTAGGGAGAGTTGCATTCGTGCAGCACTTGAAGTTCTCTGATGATCTGGTTCCTGATCGCTGGCTTGATTTCTAAATGGATAAGCTTTACCACACATGAAATGACATCCGTTAGGACATGGTTACTGGAAGCAACCATACATTACCAAGGCAAGAAAAAACAGGTTGTAATGGTTTCACTTACCTTCCTTGCCATAACTAGTCCAGAGGGTTTGTGACGGACTTTGTGGACCACTCCACCGTTGCCGGCACCGAGCTCGCAGATGAGGTGGAAGTCATCATCTTTGAGTTCGCCCACCTTTGCTTTCTGTGTGAGAAAAGCCTCCAAGCGTTTCCTCTGCTGCTCATCCAAGTCCAGTTCCCCTAACATTTTCGGTAGGTCTACTAGACTGGCCCTAGGTGATGTAAAGGCAAAGCCAACAAAAGGGTTAAACTTGATCCAAACTATTTACATAATTTTGCAAGTGGTACACAGTACATCAGTTATTAAAAGCATCACACCTTGAAACCTGGAAAGCTGTTTTTTGATAAAGTGCTACTGGATTTTTTTCTTAGTAACAATATTGAAATGTTACAAGAATTTAATTGATTTTAAGTTCGAACCCTCTACAAGAACAAGGATTTCCATAAAAGGTATTACACCCATACCTCTGTTACTGCAGTTGACAGATAGCCTAATCTACATAAAAGTTAACGATAGCGGAAGACCTAAAAGTCAAAACAATAACAAAGACAAATTCAATTAAACAGTTCACTCACTCAATTGCTGCATTGGTTGAAACCGCTTGCCCCTCTCCAGCAGGTGTTATGACAATGGGGCCAGGTCTCTTCTTTGGGGCCATGTCTGATAATCTAACTCGAAGGTCTAACACGTAAACACTAATCTATATTCAGACTCAGTAAAAACTGACAGTAAGCGACTGAATTAGCGGAATAACTTCGAGATACAGGGAGTGACACTGGCACTTCACAAAAACAATGTGCACTGACAACTCTGCGAGATAGTTAAGTATTGTAGTTAAGCTAGCTGACTAGCTGTTCAATTGGACGAAAAGATCATGCCCAGAAATCATTTTAGGCTAGTTTCCAGTGGCTTTACAGCTAGGCGCTTCCTACTGGCAGCATGAAATCATTCAGCCCTTAAAATTGATAGTCCGTATAAAAATTAAGCAGCAATATACTGTACCACATGTAATAGTAATTTTGCATAATACATCACTGAAATGTCTATATGCTTTCGCTCCCCAACGAAAATCGTGCTTTGCTCGACGCAAGGTGGACGTGGTGTCTCAGCTCTCACGCAGACATGGACAGCAGCATTATTTGCTGGTGGCACCTTCCTCGAACCCTTGCACGTCTAGGGGCACGACTGCTGACTCTCCAAAGTAACGGGAAGGGTGCGTGGTTTTAACACTCTGGATTTCACAATATTCGGTGGGGATTCCGGTCCAGGAAGCAGCAGCAAACCAAAAAGGAAGCTTTCTCAATCTCGCGAGACGAAGTTTATATACCAGAAATGACTTACATGAATTATCGCGACAGGCCATTACTGCTACACCGGACCTGAGTGAGAACGCGTGACACCTAGTGGAGCAAATTTGCCACATCACGGGCTTTTGCTGTAGGACCTAGGCCTACTTGAATACAAGGTTCCTATTTATACAGTGACACACTTTCCATTCCATACTTTTTCCTTACTCAAATTTCCAGACTTTGCGTTAGGTTTTCTGACTAAAATAAATTGCAGAGGTGATGAGGTGAAATCTATTTCCTAATTTGCAATGAGGAAAATCATTCAAGTACTTTACTTTACTGGGCATAAGACACCTTGCTCTTTGACTGTCTTTGCACTTTGCCTGTCATTTTATTTGAGGCTCTAAACACTTATAATGATTCTGAACACATCTTGCCATATCTGTACCCAAGCAGGCTTGGTTATGCTTGGTTACAATGCTTGGTTAGAAATGTTGTCCGACTTACTCTGCAGCAAGAGGTCACCAGGGTGTCAACATGCCACATGACCCTTAAGACCTCGCTGGAGTAAGGCGCTGGCAGTCAGTTCATGCAGGTGCTTCCCTCTGCCTGCACCAACATGGGACCGCTTCTGTGATGACAGAACTTTGGCCTGATTGGGCCAAAGGCTTCACTGAAACATGTAACATTTCTATTTGGACAGTTCAGACAAGTTCAGATCAGTTATCCCCTATGCCGTGGCAATTTTAGGCAGTTCTTAGGGGTGCTCAAGCACCCCAGTGTGCATACGATAGTTCACTGATGGAAGAGGCCTCAGAATCACCTCAGACATGTATTGGTTGCAACAACAGGGTAATCAGATAATACAAATAATACAGATTCAATTTCAATTTAATATCACTTATAGAGCGCCAAAACATTGCACATGTCTCATGGCGCTTAACAGAGTGTTAAGCAATCAGAAAAGGCCCATGAGTAACAGGGCCGAAGAAAAACTCCCTAGAATTGAAGATACATGTGGAAAGAAACCTCGAGCAGATTCACGACTCAAGGGCCTGACCCAGCTACCTAGGGTCAGTACAGAACAGTAAGGTCTGTTTACATGATAAATGAATAAGTTAGTTAGGTGTAGAGAAAAGAAGCGTGTTTAAAGCCACCTGATATGTATGTTACAAAGAGGTGGGATGGTTACATATCCAGAATGATAATGCATGAATCTTATTTAGTGTCAAAAAGTTCAAAAAGTCCAGTGTAGGAAGTTAATTGTCCAAGGGGATTAGGAGTTGTCATAAGGCAAGTAGTGGGTTGTTAGGCTGTGCGGGCCAGGAATCCGGGCAGGGGGACAGCAATAGGTGATGAGTGAGATGAGGGCCAAACACAAGGATGTCTGGTAATGGTATACCTCATAAGTGAGGTAAGGGGGAAGAGAGAGAGGGATATAGAGCGGGTTAGTATTACTATAAATCAAAATGATTATATCAATAAGTATATCATTAGTACTTGGTACTATATAGTGTTATACCATAGTGAGAATAGGCAGAGTGAGAGTTGAGAGAGAGAGGGAAGGGGAGAGGAGGGGTTGTACGGCGTGACACATGAAAGTCTATGACAGCACTATGCTATAGCAGCATAACTAATGCATGGTGAGGGGTAATCAACACCAGCGCAGGTATGGTCAGTGACCACCATCGCACGCATGACTGGGGTGCCAGTCACACAAGAACACAGCAGGGTGGTCCATTCCAAAAAACCCTGAGGTGGTTGAAGTTCCACACTGCACCATACCACCATACCACCAATGGGAGGCACTAAAGAGATATGTTTGAAGTCTAGACTTAAAAATAGGGAGGGTGTCTGCTAATCAAATGGAGGGAGGAAGATTATTCCAGAGGAGGGGTGGGCAGGTATTATTGCAGCCAGCATAGTCTATCCTTGAGGTGACGGAAACGGATTCATTTCTCTGCATCTGGGAAGGATAAGGACTTCCTTATCTTTGAAATGTTCCTTAATTGGTAAAATGAAGTTTTTGTGATC
The DNA here is from genome assembly GCF_017589495.1 of Alosa alosa. NCBI lineage: Eukaryota > Metazoa > Chordata > Actinopteri > Clupeiformes > Clupeidae > Alosa > Alosa alosa. Next base: position 14,304,731 of record NC_063197.1, on the reverse strand, counting down.
TGTTTTATGTGATTATTTAGTGATGGGTCCTGGTCAATTATAACTCCTAGGTTTTTAACACTTGTGGATGAGGTCATTGGAACATCACTATATGTAGCGGCTGTGATGAGGATAAGAGATGAGATATGAGAATACCATTTCTTGGTAACTTGGTAACACTAAATTTACTTGACAGTATCGAAATCCTAATTCATGACAAAAAAACGAATGACACTTGACACAAGCATGGTCATAGATGTTTATGACTTGTTTACGACACATTCATGACAGTGTCATGTCACTCTTATGTCGATACTGTCAAGTAAAGTGTAACTGGTAACTTGTACAAAACATAAGTGGAAAAACACAACTTACTAGCACTCTAGTGCAGAATACCAGGGTTATGCAAACATGCCAGTGCACAAGTATATGCACACTATGGTGTTGGGCACTTCGCTTGACTACAGCCTTCAACACAGAAACAAATCACATGGTCACTCACACATCTTCCCTTGCTTCCTTCAGAGTCAACAACATCAAGCTTCTCTGGTCCACCCCCTCACATACATTGATGAACATTTTGACAATTTAATATTTTGAAAATAAAGAACTGGAGACAGACTAGTCTGGAAATGCAATCCAGACGTAGAAAATACTAAAATCAAAGGCAAGAGAAACTCTAGATTTTAAAATCAGTTTAATCAATTGCACACATAAATGACAGGTGTTAGAATACGATTTCTCAAAATTACATTTCTCAGCCATCTCAACAAGAAACAAATGGAATCGGTTCCCTTCGCCCAGTCTTTCGCCCCAATTGTATGAGCCCGCCCGTTTGTCCCATGCTCTTACAGTATCCGACATGTAAAGTGGCATCAAGGAGTCATGTTTAAACTGTACTCCATTTTTTTTTTTTTTACTTCAACGATTGGAGGCCATTCAAATCTTGATAAAATATTATTTATTCGTTTTTTATTGGCTTTTAATATGAACATATAAAAAGACACAACAAACAAAAACATTTACATCAAGGATTGCAAGCCACTGCCCATGCTACCTAAAGCATTGTAAGAAAAAGGGATATGCCACAAATTACCACCTGACCCTCTGATTCCTCCTTTGTCTGCATGGCTACGATGACCCCCCAGGCCCTTTCCATCACTGGTCAACCACGGGCGACTTTCACCATTACCCCTACAGGTGTTTCATGGCTCACAGCAATGGCCTATGGTAGGCTATACGTTCAAGAAACTACCGGATTCCGACAAAAAAAGCATTGGTCAATTTCTCCTGAATAGACTGACAAAAGATAAAGACCTACACATCTTCATGAAGTGTTCTTGTATGTGTACAAAATGGCAACATTTGGGATATGGGCCTTGTTGAAAAAAAAAAAAACCTGCCATCAACTACAACAGATGACGTTAACCATTTGTGTTTAGTCATGTCGGTCCAAAATGGTTATTCCAACAAAATGAAAGACCAAATTGTTATGGTACGCAGCTCAAAAGTTCCTCCCTACTTCTAAATTCATTTTATTGATTGAGTTATTACTTTGAACAAATGTTGTATTACAGTACTGAGTGTCTATTCAAGTCTGTGCTCAGGTCAGTTTTAGAATGCAGAAACCAAACAAGGCAGGAACTAAAGCGGCATTTCTCTCTGAAGACCTACTGAACAAAAGCAGAGCCTAAGAGGACAGCGGAGACAACGATAACTAAAAAATATCAATAAAATTAGAGATAGTCGTTTCCGTAGCACTACCATATATGTAAATCCAGTTCAGATTTGTGTCTTAGCTAACTGATGAAGTGCATGTTCTTCTGCACCAAGAACTGTTCAGTGACCAAAAAGAGAACAAAGAATCAAAGAATGGATCATAAAATGAAAATGAAAGCAGGTCACAACTCATCCCTGAGTCCCCTCCCCTACAGCCTGAACCGCCTGGGTTCAAATGTAGTGTGGGGGCCATATCAACTGCCACTGCAAACATTAGAAGCCCCACCCATAAGACCACGAGGGAATCGCAACCCTGAACACTTAAAATTATGTTGGCCCACCAACATTTTTACCTTTAGGATGAGCTTGAAGTTCAAACGAGAAGACTGCATAAAGTTGAGGGGAAAGGGGGTGCCTCAGTGGGTTAAACCAAAGTTGAAACCTGCTCAGGTGACCTGAAGAGTCAGGCATCAAGAGTGGGGCAGGTGCAGCAAAACTGAGCATGGTTATGAGCATGGTTATGACCATCCTCATTGGTGCACTGATGTTTTAGCAACAAGGCTCAAGGGAACCAGACCAGGAAGTCCCAGGGTAGCTGAACAGCCTCGACAAGAGAGCATTACTGGAGAAAGAAAAACAGCAGCTTCACTCAAGACCAGCACATGCCTGAACGCCACCATCAGCTCTCCTCAGTGGGTAGAGTCTGTAGAAACAGCACAGCAATCTCTCCAATGCCACATGTGTGCAAATAATACCTGCTGCCATTCAAAAACAAAAAGCCATGATGAGACAGTCAATAAATACTTTTACTGAAGAAAAAAAACAAAACAATTAAAAGTCTGCATGATGCAACCACGCGGCACCCCGAGAAGATGAAAGGGCAAAGGGCAGCCCAACCTGGAAAACAAAACATGAAAAACCAAACAAACAAACAGAATAAAACAAACAAAATAAAAGTCATATCAGTCAGTTGACCCTCACTCACATTGCATCTGAAGGCTGCTTTTTCGAACCGAGACGCACCTTAAAAGTCACCCCTAAAAAAAAAAGTCACCCCTCACTCCAATTATAATGGCCCAGATGAGTCATGGCTTGATGTAGCAGCGCACGTTACTTCACAAACTTCTACGGCTGACCATGCTTAAAGACCCTCCACGACTGGACCTTCGACTGACATGTTGTATGGGATGTTTGCTCGGATTCCCCATCTCAGCATCTATTCCAAAACTCCTTCCTCATGACTCATTCCACTGCCACCCCTGTACATTACATCCTCAAACTACTTGTCCTCATTAGGAGAAGAAAAAAACAAAACAAAAAAAAAAAAAAACACTTTTATTCAACTCTAAAACTCACTCCCCCCGGCTGAACACCATCAAGGCTTTCAGTTAGACATGTGTCTGTTCCATGACTCGCTCTCTTGTTCAATGGAGACTGAAGGTGGATGGTGGTCTCAAACTAAAGATCGGTAATTTCAACTGCACCCACAGGAGACCAGCCAATCAGGTCTGCTGGCAGCCCACCCCCCTTCAGTTAGATGGTTGGGAAAACAAGATGGGTAAAAGAAACAAAGAGAGACAAGAAGAGCATCATCCATCTAGCATTTGTCTGTTTTGGAAGGTCACCTCTCTAAGGACTACTTGCGATCAAGTTTGCAGTTTGAATTGAGGTAGGTTATTAGCTACTACGGCTTGAAAAAAGAATCGTAATAACTAGGTGGGAGGGGGGTGGGGGTGGGAATATATGGTGAAAATGGCAAAAAAAAAAAAAAAAAATTAGAGCCCAAAGAAAGAGAGGATAAAGCCTAAAAGGTCAGGAGATGATGCACAAGTCCACACTTGCGTTTGCTGCTTTACACGTTGACCTCTGAACAGAGTCACAGATGGTGGGATGTCGAGGGTGGCGGTTGCCCACTCGAGGGTGGAGGACACGGGACAGTAATGGCGTCTAGAGCCTGATGTTGCATTCTGGGACCCAAAACACCACCATGTCCTCCACAAACTGAAAGGGGGGATGAATGTGGGAAGGCAAAGGAGAGTCAATGGAGCTTATTGTGTTGTGATCTCTTAAAGGGAGGACACAGCAGAAGAGGGGAGCACAACAAACTGTTTGCGTGTTTGTTTGTCTTTGGGGGTAGGGGTGGCAGGGGAGAAAGGGGGAGAGGAGGGGGATTGGGACAGGGAGCTGCTCCTGTGGTTTCCAGTGGTGAAGAGGGAAAGGAAGCTCAACCACTCCCCAGAGGTTTTACAGTGCATGTTGGTGTGTGCATTGGGGTGTGTGTGTCTGTGTTGCATGTGTTTTGTGTGTGTGTGTGTGTGTGTCTGTGTGTGTGTGAACATGCGTCTCCGCACAGGGTGGGTGTAGAGGAGGATGGGGGAGGGGGGTGTTCTGGGACTTTCCAAAATTCCTTGCCCAAACATCAGGCCTTGTCCCCCTCTCGCCGCCCCCCTCCGTCACACCGTAATTATCTCAGTCTTGCGAGTCCGTCCTTCTCAAGTCCACTCAGTAGGCCGTCACCAGGTCCTTGTCGTAGTTGTACCGGCCTCTCTTGGGCGACGGGCTGTCCTGGCTGTCGTCTGTGTCAGAGCTGTCTCCTCCCGCGCCGCCACCGCCGCCGGCCTCCTCGTCGGAGGAGGAGTCCAGCGTCAGGTCGACCACCACGCCCGACGCTGCCGGGGCCGACGACCCGCCTGATCCCGACTTCGCTGATTGGCTGGTGCTGCTGTGGGCTGGAGAGTGGCCATTCACCTCCGAGACACCTGTGGCCAGTCAAGGAACACAGATAGTATTCAGTACAGTCGGTACAGTATGGTGACCAACATCAACCGATGAAACACAGAGTACAGATTGACAGCTCCAAGTAGAAGTTGAAGTCTAGCCACTGACTAAACATTTCATAGAACAGAAACGAAAACCGTAAATGAACAAAACTTTTGGATGAACTTAACCAAAAACGGGAATAACGCCAATTCCACTTGTCCCAGAGCGAAAACGCCATTTCAGATAACCGGTTAATAATGGTATTTATCGTTCAAATTAACTTTTATCTGAATATTTAACTACTACTGCTAAGCTACTTTGTGATATTAACTAGGGAGTGTAGTTACTTTTCTCAAGGTCAAACTTAAAATGGGGCTGAAGCTCCACTCATCTCCTAATCAAGCCCCTCTACAGGATCTCAAAGTATATGGCCACTGGATGGGTTTAAGGTTCTGGCACTGGATGCTATGGCAACTGCTCGCTGCCTTTGACCGGAAAGCACTGCACAGGGTGGTGCAAACTGCCCAACGCATCATCGTTTCGTCACTCCCCTCCATCGAGGCCATCCAGGGCAAGCAATGCTTGTGTAAGGCGTGCAGCATCAAAGACTACACTCACCCCAACCACTGACTGTTCAGCCTACTCCCCTCCGGGAGGCGTTACAGGTCTCTCCGCAGCCGAACCAGCAGGTTCAGAGGAAGCTTCTTCCCTGCAGCTGTCACCCTACTGAACTTTAGCTCTGCACTCCGGTGACAACCAACCAAGCTGTACATGTTGTTCATGCATTGTTCATACTGCATACCCATATCTATTCTGCTCTTATAACGCTATTGCTAATACATTGCACATATTTATATTACTGTAAACTTTCTTAACTGTATACCATTGTCTACACTGCACTATATGTCTTATACTGTTTATAGCACCACCTGTCTACACTGTAAATATCACATTGCACTTTTCTGCTTTTTTGCACTTCTGGTTAGACGCAAACTGCATTTTGTTGTCTCTGTACTTGTACTCTGCACGAAGACAATAACCTAATCTAAAAGATGTATTACTCAGCTAAACTACTTAAAGAGTTTATTTTTGTTAATATACATCTTGGGAAATGCAACAAATATTAAACACAGATGATGTTTGATGATGAATGTGCCACACATTAAACTTAATCAAATAACCATTGTAAGGACAATCATTGGTGATTAAAATACTCAGATGCGAACGATGTCTACAGCAGAGGACATCTTTGCTTGTAAAGAGTAAAGTAAAGGCTACGGTCACCACAGAGAGAATGTGTTGGGACAGTGGCTTAAGAGAAGCTTTCCTACATTATTGGAGGGCTTACTGTATTGCTGTATCGTAATGGTATGCACCAAGAGGTTTAGCCTACTCATTTACACTGTACCAAGTTAGAGCACCATGTTTACTCGTTCAACATTCAATAACCAGTTGGAACCTGGTAATGAAACACCAAGTCCTTTCCACAAAGTCCTTTTCATATTTCATCTCACCCAGTCAATGACTGCATAGTGTACATTAGGGAAAGTAGCTCATTCCTTGGAATACCATTTTGCCCTGCAGCAACACTCTCATCATATAGTTCAATCACCTTCCCACTATTTTTTTAAAAGACCTCTGACAAATATGTTATTGTAAAAACTGTAGTAATAAATAAATAAAAATAAATAAATAAAACAGACTAAAGCGCTCAACACCTTTGTGTAAGTTCAACTGGGTGCTAAATCCTCCTGAGTCAATATAAACTTTATGAATAAAGGAAAGCACTCGCAGTTCTTTTTTAAACTTTTTAAATTGCCCCATGGTTGTTTCGGGCAATATGCCCTTCTTCAGCGTGATTATGGCGATAATCTGTTTAAAAAAGGAACTGCGAGTCCCATCCTTTATTCAAAAACTGCATTCCCAGAGTGAAATAATGGTCTCTGCTCACAAAACAAAAAACATTTTGCATCGCTGACCGCTGCCCCCCAAAGGAGGATTGTAACATAAACGCTGCTTTGCCTCAGTCTCTTGTAGCTAATGTGTCCAAGGGGTAAGTAAGTCTCTGGAATATTTTCTAGGGGACATATTCTCCCAATCGTGTGTAAGCCTTTTTCACGCTTTCAGTTACGTACTTTTTAGAGAAGCACATTCTCCGCATATCATACATTAATTTATTTACTTTTCTACCTTCACAAAGCTGAACACTGACAACTAGTTGTGCGATTTCGAGTAGGCCTATGCTAAAGCAGGAATAACTGGGCCAATACCAATAACAATACCAACCACCATTTGAAATACACTACAGAAAGAATGTCAATGTATTAGGGGGAAGATCGGTAGAATACTGTGACTTTACAGTTGTTTGTCCAGGCATTTGCACAGGTTAAAAACGGAAACTAACGACGCGTCAGTACACGCCAGAACAGTATATCCAATCGAGGTGAGGAGGATACTCACAGCAACCTTCTCTGAACTTGGGGAGCTCTTTCCCACTTTTAATAGATATCTCTCAGTTTTAGACAGCGCACAAAGTCTTTAAGGATTGCTTGCTTGATAGAGCACTTACATATGTCAACCAGGGGGTAGACAGGCGTGTGGCTGCGCTCGCGCTCCTTCTCCTTGTCCCTCTCGTCTCCAATGGGTCTCCAGGAGCCGTCGGTCAGGTACTCGATCTCCTCCACCTCCTCCTCGGTCTCCTTCAGTATCTCAGAGAGCAACCTGCAGGCAAAGGTCAGTGATTGTCAGAACAGCACATTTAAAGGGTGCTTTAATGTAACACTGTATTGCATAGGCCCCTTATGCCTATATGGCTATTTTTCTCTGTTTGTTCCCTGTTGTAGTTGTTTGTGGCACAGGGTACAACTGTAAGTTTGTGCGTTCCACAAACTGTTGTTGAAAAATAAGTTTTCCTACCTAAAAATCAGAGCAGTAAGGGGAATCTAATTATATTCATGGTTGAGTAGTATCCGTAATGTTGAATAGTATTTGTGTACTTAAGTAGTATCCGTAATGTTGTATAGTCAGGGCTCTACACTAACATTTTTTTCCAGGAGCACTTGTGCGCCCAAGTTAAAAAATTTAGGAGCAGACAAAAATTTGGGCGCACAGTCAGTTCTGTACTTAACTTACACATAATCTAACATTACACTGCAGCTAACAGTTAAACATGCCAGTGCACCAATTGCAAAGATTAAGAATGACTGACAACATTTAGGCTACAGGAAACAGGATTTTAAACCTACTTTATTTTCAGTCTGTTCTTTTTTCCTACATTTTGTTAATGTAAAATAATATAATACATTGCCATATTTGCATTCAGCCTGTATATCAAGTATCCTGCCAAATGTAGGCTAATTTATTTATTTGCAAATCCATCTGTAGCTAATCCAAATATGCCTATGGTAACCTATCTGACTGCATACTGAATACTACTACTAAAACAGTCCATTTGCTCTTCCACAGAACCCAACATAGTCTAATCAAGGATATATTTTTTTATACTTTTATTTGAAATATCTGCATTGATGGGGGCAGTTAGGCAAACGTTAGGCCTACTTTCGTTTTGCACTTCAGCTTGTATTCAGTGTAAACAAACAAGAATGCGTGGAAGCCTGGAGTTGTCAGTAGCGTTCTACCTTTGAATAAAATGGGAGTATTACGGGAGGCTACTTTTGTGCCTTTTCGCTACAGCTATTTGCATATTGCAGCCAATACGTCAACTGGGCTAAAAGGCTTGTTAGGTTACCTTTCCTTCTCTCACTGCATTCTCAGAATCTCATCATGTTCCTCCTATATCCGATGAATTCGGTGGATAGAAGAACGAATTTCTTCAATCTTTGCATCTTGGCTGGCTAGTCTAACTTTCCGCTTTTTCTGCGCGCTCTTGGATTTGATAGAAGCGACTAGCGAGTCACAACGCGAAACTGCTAACGTTGATGGGAGGTGTAGTTCTTATGCTGCATTCGCGACGTGATTCTATGGTTTGCACCAGTAATGTTTCTTGATGTTGCGGTGCATTTTGTAAACATTGACAAACATTGACATGGTTAGAAGTCATTCGCACCAGTGCGCCTAAATATTTTTTTGCACTCGCACGCCATCATTTTTACTCGCATGTGCGAGTGAAATGGGCGCACTGTAGAGCCCTGTGTATAGTATTTGTGTACTTAAGTAGTATCCGTAATGTTGTATAGTATTCGTGTCCTTACAGTGTTTCCCATACATTGACTAATCTGTGGCGGGGCGCCACGAAATAAAAATCGGCCGCCACAGATGAATATTCTATGTTTAATTTAAAATAAATATAAGGTCAAATCCTTGCATTGCCATTGAGCTGCGCTTTTTACGCACGCAGCCTTTCCTTGCCCCGCCCCGCTCTCTCTCTCTCATAGCCCGCTGCCCCTCCTCTGCATGTGCATTTAACAAAATATTCACGATTGTTGGTGGATTGTTGTTGCCACATAGAAGCATTGCGTAGAAGACGTCTGGCTAAATTGCTATTAAACCCGCTTAGCATCGTGACCATGCTGCGCAAATTTGTTCAAAACTGCTGCATTGAAGTGAACTCTAAGGTCTTATCACAGCATAGTTTAGTCTCTTCAATGTAGCCTACTAAGTTAAGTTATGAAATCAAGCAGTATCTCAAAGCTAACGTTAAAATACTGTTTGGATGTCGAATTTAGTATGCTTAGCCTACTTCTAAGCTGCTTGTCAATTTCGTTGAAGGGCTCATTTTTTTTGACTCTGACACTGAATGTTTGCAAAATCCCGATGTAAATGGAAAAGTGTTTTCCAGAATTCAAAAGTGCTTGTCCCAAGGAGAAGTACGAACCTTTATTTTAACTATGTAGAAAACATTATGAATTGCATCCACACATCAGCAGCCTTTCAACTGTGTTACAATTGCAGGGGTTCCCTCAAACGTCATACAGTGACAGGCACTCAATTAGACCTATACACTACCAAGACGATCTTAATAACCCCCCCGTTGTCAAAGTCAGCTACCGCCACAAATTGAATCCAATTCTGTGGGAAACACTGACATACGTAACGTCGTATAGTATTTGTGTACTAAGTAGCATCCGTAACATCGTATAGTATTTGTGTTCTTAAGTAGAATCTGTAACATCGTACAGTATTTGTGTACTTGAGTAGTATTCGTAACAAAAAAGAATTGCATTCAAATGAACTGCATCCAAATAACATTCCATGCAAAAAGAGTATTTGGAATGCAAAGGAGAAGAGAAACAGGTTTGCCCAGCAGATCCAGTGATAAAACAGAGACAAAGACATGACAAATGTCATTTAAAGTCAGCATGTCTGCATTAATTATGTTTCATTTTTCTGCAGGCCTGCTTGGCATGACACTGCTAATTTACAGAGCCTATAAAAAGTATTCACCCCCTTGGATATTTCCACTTTTACTGCTTTTTTAAATTGAATATTGATCAATTTAATTTGGCCTTTTTTTACAATAATTTACAAAATCACTTCTTTAATGTCATAGTGAAAGCAGATTTTTTCAAAGTAATGTTAATAACTTAAAAATATAATGCAAAATAAGTGATCGCATAAATATTCATCCCCTTCAAGTCAGCATTGAGTAGATGCAACTTCGGCCGCAATTAAAGCGCGGAGTCTGCGTGGATAGGTCTCAATTAGGCTTGCACATCTGGATACTGCCATTTTTCTTTGCAAAACTGCTCAAGCTCTGCCTAGTTGGAAGGGGAATGGGTGAACAGCCCTTTTCTTAGTCCAGACACATATTTTCTATAGGAGGTCTGGGCCCAAGTCTCTCCCAAGTTGTAGTTTTCTTGCAGACTGAATCAGATTGTCCTCCAGGATTTCCATATATTTTGCTGAATTAATTTTACTTTAAACTTTACCTTTACAAGTCTTCCAGGGACTGCTGCCGAGAAGTAGCCTCACAGCATGATGCTACCAGTACCATGTTTTAAATTGGGGATGGTGCGTTTTTGGTGATGTGCAGTGTTTGATGTCCGTTAAAAAGCTCAATTTTGGCCTCATCAGACCAACGAGCCTTTTTCCATTTGACTTGAGTCTCCCACGTCTTTGGGCAAACTTTAGTCGTGATTGATGAATGCATAGTCTCCCATCTCAGCTGCTGAAGCTTTTAACTTCTTCAGAGTTTTCATAGGTGTGTTGGTGGCCTCCCCCACCATTATTCTTCTTGACTTGGAACGTTCATTCAGTTTGTGGTGACGGCCTGCTCTAAGCAGATTTGCACACTTGTCATATTTCTTACAATCCTTAATGATCGATTTCACTGAACTGCAGGGGATGTTCAGTGACTTCAACATTTTTTGTATCCATTCCCTCACTTATCCTTGTCAATAACATTTTCTTGGAGTTGTTTGTAGTGTTCTTTTGTCTTCATGGTGGAATCAGGAATACTGACTGACCAGTGACTAGACCTTCCAGATGCATGTGTCTATAAATTACTATACTATACACATTCACTGCACTCAGGCAATCTCCATTTCACTAATTGTGAGACTATTAGCACCAATTGACCTGTCGCTAAGCTCCGCCCCCCATTGTTACCGTGTGAAAACTCAAGACAAACAAACCAGGCTTGATTAGAAATACATTGTGGACAATGGCAGCTGACAGTATATGAAAGCAGGCTTTGAGGACTTTTTTTGGTCGATAAAGGATTTACTTTCCTCCAGAAGCTATCAAAAGGGACTTAATTATGCTATGGAGGGGTGTATTCAAAACTTTAGAATACATACAAGGTGACAAGCAGTTGTGCGAGTAGCCGTGCAAATCACTGTGCAAAAACCACTGACGTTAATGCTAGCTAGCTAGTGGAAGATTGATACTAAGATGTTAGATTACGTTAATATTTGAAGAAGTATAAGAATATAGTAATTGGTTAATGTGCATTTTTATCTTGGGATTTAACAGGGAACCTGTGCCCACGTTGTTGGCTTAGTAGCCTACATTACGTCGAGCTGTTGCAAACGCGAGAGACGTCCTGTAGGCTACTGTTGATGAAAATATACCCCGTTTTCTCGCCTCTCGGGGTACCGGCTATCAGTATTACATGTCCCCCATGCAAAACGTTTGACCATGGTTATCCGTTGGGTTTTTTTTTAATTAATAAACTCCATAAATAACCATTAATTTGTCATTTCATGCCTCCTCCCTGTAGTTTCCTATGGAGTTGTCCGAGCTGATGTCCGACTCCCGTAGAGGCTGGACTGACATTGGCTCATCAGCGTTCTAAGGGTGGCGCTTAGCGACAGGTCAATTGGCTGGACCGCTGTTGATTTAAGTCAGAACACTTTTTTTTATAGGCACTGTACATCAAATGGGCTTGAAGTGATCCAAATCACTTTCTGTATGATTTTCTCTGATTAGTCACACTGCTAACCCAAACCCATCAAGGTCATCCAGGAGACAATGAAAGGGAGAAAATGTTGTGGACCAGACACTCAAGCTGATAATAAATCTCCCCATCCTGAAAAACCTCAAGTTGAAAAGATTTAAGTGCCTTCCCAAATATAACAAATTTAATGGCATTCACAATCATTTATGTACACACAGACAGAGCTACTACTACTTGGACCTTACCCGTCAATAGTGAGCAACTCAAAGGGAGCGGGCTTGTCGCAGACTGGACAGGTCCAGGTGGGCTTCTTCTCGTTCATTTGCAAGAAGAAGACGGCATCGAAACACTGCAGGTGTGCACAGGTGAGCACGCGGCATGGCACACCCAGACGCATCTTCACCAGCTGTGGAGAGATGAGCAGTCAGTACGCACCTACTACACAGCGTCATAGTTCATACCTGCAAACTCAGAAGGGCTGAAAAAGGTGACATATTTCCGAATATTATCATATTATAATAAACGTGCAGTAAGCAGAATTTAAATATGGCTGCATTTGACACTTTTACATATTAAAATGACATAGTCCTAACAGTAGGCCTACCAGCTGTTTTGAGTTAAGGCCATGTTAAGCCTAATTGAAGAACTTAATGATGGAGAAGATATTTTCAGACCTGCCATCCTTGAAGAAATGTCAGTATTACCTCAAACCAGGGAAAACACATTGCCCACCATGTATGCAGCCAAAAACAGACCAAACAACATAAATGTTGACAATCTGTTTTAAAGCCTAATCCTCATCTATAAAAATCACTGGTGTTGATAGAAAGGGACTGGTTGTCCATTTTCTGGTATCTGTTCTAGCATGTCTAGTTTATTAGTACCTCTTTTCAATCCATTATTATGTGATATTTTTTTGTGAAGAAATACATCTATCCCTCATGTTATGTTGGTGTCTTTCTGCTCCTCTCGTGTCTACTGAGGCTGCAATGATCACATTCCGACTAAAGGGGCGGGTCTCAGCAATAGGTGCGTTATGTCAGTGTACTCTAGAAGCCTAGGTCTCGCTTGTTTGCGCGCTAATTATCAAGAATTATGATCTATATGCTACACAGAAAACAAACAAATTAAACACCCATCACTGAGCAAGTCAAAATATTTTGCAAGGTCCACTTTCAGATTGGTTGCAAATAACTACATTTGGCCTTGGAAAGATCTGCGCTCCCTGAGAACGTCATGTTTAACCATCAGACATATGGAAAATATAATGCTAAATGAAATAACTTGTGAACAAGCAATAACTTTCCAAGACAATATTACACTATTAAGCCGAGCTAAATTCACAATCGCACTCAGTGCAGAGTCGTTTTGTTTCGCAAAGCAATTCAAAACGGCCAGCTGCGAGAACATGAAATTGCGAGTAAACACTTGTTAACCTCACCTCAGCTTTCATTTAACCCACCGAGGGCAAGAGAAAAGTATCCCAACAATATGATGTTTTACCTTGAGTTTATAGTCAGAGAGAGCGTAGCATGTGGCCCATGTTTGTTAACTAACACTTTCTTTTTTTCCTTGGTCATATCGCTGCTGCAGGCCATAGCAGGCAGGCTATGCGTAACAGAAAGTGAGAGAGATAAAGCCCGCCCTCAGAAACAACTGATAGGTAGGTCCTATAGGTAGATAGCACAAAGAGAGGCCAATCACTTGCCTATCAATCTCGCATGAAATCAACAATAGTCTCACTCCAGACTATGAGAACCCCCCCCCAAAAAAAAATCTTCAGATCTACACGATTCACGAATGACATATTTTGATTCAAAAACGGCGATTTTCGCCGAAGGATGACTAGTTTGCAGGTATGATAGTTATAGATTTTAGTCAGTCAGGCCACAGCATTTGATGAATGCTTCCAAGGCCAGATTGGCAAGATTTTTTTGATCATATTCACTGAAACCGACAATATGCTGAACAGAACAACATAAATCAGCCGGTTTTAGGGAAAAAAACCTGTACTTCTACCTCCACCTAGAGCCGGTTATTTGTTTTGCAAAAATCCACAGCTCCCAGTTCTTCTGGTCCAATCAGAGCAGGGCTGTGTGAGATCTGACAGTCAATCACAGTCTGGTGCAGACTGGTGCGCACTGACGAGCACAAACTCGATGAGAGGGTTCTCGGTGGTAGTGGGGGAGGGGCATGAGAGTTGTAAACATTCAAAATGTTGGGTAAGTCCCCTCAATTTGTCAGACTTGCCAACTGCAGCTTTAAGCTGTATGAAAATATGTTACATAAAGTCAACTACTGGGACTGATCAATTACAAAGCAATTTTGTTGCATTAAAAAGGTTTAGGTAATTTAATGGAATGCTGACTATATAGTGAAAGCAGAAATTGGAATGAGAGAAATGGTCAGACCACTTAAGTAAGCCAAAATTCACAGCACCAAATTCATGTTAAGAGCGTGACTTACTGGACAAATCAGGGATACTCGCAACCCCGTGGTGGCAATCTCACTCTCTGGGTCGAAGCGCAACTTGTCTTGGACTGCAAAACCACACAAGAACACACAGCAACAAAAAGCATTACATTGCCATTTAGATTTTGTCACTTCCTTAAATTAATATTAATTAATGGCCTTTCTTGAGAAAGTGAATAGTTGTGGTGAACTAAACAAGAGGATATCTGCTCAAAGCATCATAGATTATATCTGCTGAGAGCAAGCAAGCGAGTGAGCGAGCAAGAGAGAGAGACAGAGACAGAAAAAAAGAAAAAAGAAACAGGCAGAAAGAAAAAAAGAATGAGAGAGAGAGAGAGAGAGAGAGAGAAAGAAAGAAAGAAAGAAAGAAAGAAAAGAGAGAGAAAGACAGAAAGACTTACTGCGCTCACGACAACGTTCGGCACTCTCCACTGAGCAGTGTTTGAGCTGATTGAAGAGTTCTGCTGACGTGAAGACCCTCACAAGATATATAGCCACCGAGTAACGCTAGACACACACACACACACACACCACACAAATACTGAAGCATAAGATTCAAACAGACTCCACTTCCAAAGAATGTTACTCTGGTCAGAATCACTGTTTTGACTAAAGGTTAACACCAAGATCTATAACATCAATTCTACATTGAACTTGTGAGTGCATCATTAAATGTAGAGTCCCTTACCTTGCCAAAGTTGCCCCACGTGATGGTGACTCTGTTGGTAGTGGTGGAAAGATGCAGCCAGGGGGTGATATTGACGGGGCGGCAGGGGCGACGTGGCTCCACACCCGGTTTATTAGAAGGGTAGTAACCCTGTTGGGGCACAAGCAAATGCTATGGTGAATCTGGCAACAAAAACACTGTCATCCCTCCAGTTGGATACCACACATCTAGAGTCCAGTAAACTGGCATACTCTACATTTTGAGTCTCAAAGATCAGCCTTTTAAATTAAATTACAGAGATAAAAGGATATTTAATCTGTGTGTGTGTGTGTGTGCACTGACATGCAATTTATACAGACAAGCACTTACTGGCACATGACAGAAGGACTGGTTGACTCTCACAGCAATATTAGGGGGGTACTGATCTTCCTGAACACCAATGGAGTCTGTATAACAGATTCTAGGGGAGAAAGTAGGGAGTTCAAACACTGGACTTTTAATGCTTGTTTTAACATCACAAACATGTCACAACACTCTTCCTCCAGGCCCAGCTCATTTTTTGGGGGGACATGTTGATACATGTTGTGCTCAGTGATGAAGCTCAGCGGAGATCTCCAAAATTATGATCTTAAATGTTTAAGCAGAATACAGGAGCATAACTTTATGCAAGTATGCATTTGACACAAGTTATATGGTAAAGTTTATATTTAGCAAATACTATTATCCAAAGCAACATGGACTTGTGGATTTTTTTAATTCTTGAAGAGACGTACCTGAGAACCACCTGGACAGACTTAATGCCTGGGCGATGTTCACTGTATGGGTGAGAAATAGCAGGTTTGTATGGTTAACATAGCAGAAATGTCACTACCGAACATATTTACGATAGTATAGAATCATACCAGATACAAGATGCTTTTTTAATGCTGAAATCAATACTTACTGAAACTCCAGCCACACCTGACTGAATATCTCTAAACATCCTATTTTCTGAAGCCTAATGAAGCAAGTAAAACTTACCTGGAGTTTCTGATTTGATCCACTTGACTTTGTGTCAGTTCAAATATGCATTGACTGTCCTGCAGTTTCTCATTATTCTGGGCAACTGTAAATAAGACAAATGAAGATTTCAAACAATGATTAGTATGATGAGTCTTAAAGAGATCTAGTTTCTGCAGCAAAAACACAGGCAAAATGCAAAGGCTGTATCTAGAGTTATCCTGCCCTGCAATCATATTTATGGTCAATATTTATATTTAGGTGATAAAACAACTAACCTTCCATAATCAGAGACGCTAGATTTGACAAATTCCTGGACTGAAAGATATCACTTCTCTCCTAACTCTCCCCAGGCACTCGGGACACTCCTGACAGGCAAACTTGACCTGATCTGAATGTGGCCTGGTGCTCTGTTATCTATGAAACTTTCACAACATTTTTTGTAATCATAACTGACAACACAGGAGACTAGCTCAGCCATTTCTGCCTCACAACATATGACTGCTTTCCAGGGCACTCTTAACCTTCACCCAATGTAGCCACCGGGAGCCTCGAACGCTGACTCACTTAGCTCTGTGGGGGGCAGCAGTGTCTCCAGGGTCTGGTAGAAAGGCAGCGACACCAGCTTGACCTCGGCTGCGGGGGCGGCCGTCTGCTTGGGGAGGCCGCCGCCATTGAGGTAGTCTGCGCCCTGCGACTGCGTCAGGCCCCTGGACGCCGAGCTGCTGATGGACGAGTAACTGACGGGCACGGCCTCCGGGCGGCGTGCCGCCAGCCAGCCCGATGTCTTGGGGAAGCGCGTCTCGTAGAGCTGCCGCACACTCTTCAGCAGCTCCGGGCTGCATTCGGACTGAACCAGCTTCAGCGCCCGCACCACCAGGTCCTGCTTCAGGCCACTCTTGCTGCGGCCCATAGAGGCCAGCAGTGTCTGCAGGTCAGACACCCGGAAACTCTTCACCATATTCTGGCCAGAGAGGAGACACAGAGGACAGAAATGTTGAACATAAAACTTTGGTTGATGAATAAGTCACCTACTTTGGTACAGTATGGCAAAGAATAACATGTAAATTATATTGGAAGGTACTTTCCTGTCAATATAACAATTGACGAGGAAAGACAATGCAAGAAAGCCCATGGGAACAGAGAAAATTAATTCACATTTTACATTGACAAAACAGTTGGGAAAATGTTTCAGTACATCATATAATGAATGTACAGTCATTGTTTGTGTTGACTTGACGCTCCTTGCTATGTTTATGAGAAATGAACGTCAACAAATGCACAAGCAGATGTTATGCGGAGTGCCTCACGACACCTTATTCCACATGGCCTTGGAACCATAAACATGCAGGTGCTAAGATCTTACCACTACACTGGCTATGTCATCTTGTCAAGGATACCGGTAAGGAATGCATGGTTGCAGGCTCGCTAACCAGTTAGCCAATCCCAAAATGTACTTAATGCGTGTTAGTTTACACCACCGTGTTAGCTAACAATTCTTTCAAAGCTTTGGCAGGGGTCTCTCCAACTTGGTTCCGTTCAACCTGACATGTCCCATTATCCAAATGAATAAGTCCCTCGAAGAAATATGCATGCTTTTCAAAAACGTGGACACACAAACAGTAGTTTCGCGCCTACTCCCTGCATGCTAGCTTGCTAGCCAATGTTTTTAATGGTACCATCATTCATTTTCCAACGCTTCTTAGCTAGATAGCCACCTAGCTTAGCTGTGTCTCTTGCCCCGGTGTAGACGCATTTGTCAACGCAGACTTATGATTATTCATAAGCAATATACTACCGCCACTTTTGGTAGTCAAACAATCCATTGTGCCAGACTTTACGTTTGCAAAAATAAAGTCTCTATTTCAAGCAACCCGGTTTCATTCTACTTGAAGGGACGAAGCTTCACTCACCATCGCTTCGACTTGTTCGGCCGCCATCTTCGCTCTGCAGCCCCGCGAGAGCCTGAGGCGTAAGGCTGGGAAAGGCCAATGAAAACCGTAGAAGCTTCTCTTCGGTCTCTGTCTGCGTCCAATCAGTGGGCTTTTACATTGAAAAAACCAACACACTCTTCTCTAAAAAGGCGTGGCCACGACAATTTAAACTGACAGTGCACTTAAAAAGCAACACTGTGACACAGGTCTTCTCCCATGAATAGGCCTCATTATAACGTAAATATGCGTCTAGTCAATATATGTGGACACACCGCTGAATTGAGTTTAATAGTCTCGAGAAAAAACAGAAATACTTAACTTTTTTGCTGTAAATAGCTTTGGCGGGGAAAACATAAGGTGTTAAAAGGAGACGAACGCATGGCCTTGTTAAATCCGGTCCGCGTATCAAAATCCATTACATAGTGTACATCAAACCATGTTGTGGGAGCAGAATGCATTGTCTAAAATGAGCCTGTTACCTTGAAATAAATGCAATTCCGTCGGCTTATTGCTAAAATATTGATAGATTATTGTCTCATCTAAGTACGAAATCATATTCTGAGACATTCAACACAGAATTCTGTCATTTCTAAGTCTGTAACAGTATCACACCAAACTGGTTGAATCCTCAGTGAAATCCATTCCGTGTTTTACATGTTAGATGAAGAGTGGGGGAGGGGATCTGTGGAATAGACACAGAGGATCAATTTGGTCAATGCAACTAATGCAAGGAGCAAAAGATCGCTGTCGTGATTTAAGGGGTTTATTTTTTTTGTTTGGACGCCGGGAAATGTTGACAGTTTCAGCTATGAACAGAAATAATGTTTTATCAATGGCTGTTAGCCAGTTAGATTTTGTCAAGTAGACTAAGATTTGAAATCAGAGCCTATGAAATCAGTTCAATGTGTAAGGTCTATGTCTTAGTGCGGTGTGAACTGTAAATTCATTACATTCCGTCTCGGTGCGCTTTAAAAACTGTTGCGACATTAATTTGCCTGCACCGAGAATGGACTTTGTTGTCTTGTTGAAGTTGCTACATTATTTTGACACAAGATGGCGTAAAAGGCCCATGATTAGGTGAACAGGCTGCACTATTTGGATCTGAAAGTAGTAAGATAGTAGGCCTAGTAGGCTAGTACATTCAGTAAGATAAAGACAGACGACCTGTCATGATCAGACGTTCCACATCCACAAAAAAGACAAACTAGGCTATAGTCTACTCAACAGTGCACAGTTGTCTTATGTTACATCTTCTCAAATAAACACTGTGTTAGACTTACAGACAATTACATAAACCTATGTAAATTAGAAATAACTTATAGCCTATATATTTGCTTGACTTCGTTCCTAATTTGCCCTTAAGATGTTTAGCCTAATGACAACTTTTGCACATTATTGGCTTGTGTTTCTGCTGCATGCATATAGGTATAGCCTACTCTTTCTGAAGATTGATGATTTCTGCCAGTCTGATATCATAGAGGTGACGTAGCCTATGTTATTGTACTCTGTTATGTTGTACTTATGTTATGTTATTGTACTCTGTTATGTACTTGTACTTGTTATTGTACTCTGCACAATGACAATAAAGTTGAATCTAATCTAATCTAAAAACTTAGTGTCTTTTTTAAAACTTATGTAATACCAAAGAGTTTTAAAATACCACACATTTTGTGAAATGTTATTTATGACCGCTGCGCAGCGAAGCTGGTTTAGTCAGATTTTTTTTTTTTTTCCGCATGTCCAAATTTCCGTCAGGGTACACGAAACTTGGTGGGCATGTAACCCCACATGGATAGCATGGAACCTCCTGTTTTCGTTTTGATCTGTAGCCCCCCCGCTGGACTGGACCCCGAAAGGAGGGTAGGGCAGACACAGTTTTCTGTGAATATCTCGAGAACCGTAGGGTTTAGGAGGACCATTTTCTTTTTTTGTATGTTGATCTCAAAGGGCCATGTCAACCCATTCCATAACCACTCATTTCATGTACAGCGCCACCTAGTTAAACACAAAAAAGTAAAAATCGCAGGTATCTGTGACCTAACATAGTCAAAACTGCACGAAATTGGAAGTGTAGAATCATTATGACACCCTCTGAATGCACGCCAAGTTTTGTGGAATTCTGTTCATGGGGGGCCACACAATAAATTCATTTATGTTACTATACACCAACTGGCCTGTAGGTGGCCGGAGACAGTTTTCTGTGAATATCTCGAGAACCGTAGGGCCTAGGAGGTCCACCTTTTTTGTGTATGTTGGTCTTAAGGGGCCATGTCAACCTATCCCATTACAACTTATTTCATGTATAGCGCCACCTAGTTAAAAATTAAAAAGCAAAACATTAGGTTTTTTCATCACAATATCTCTGGCTGACATGGTCAAAACTGCACGAAATTGAACGTGTATGATCATTATGACACCCTCCGAATGCATGCCAAGTTTCATGGACTTTCGTTCATGGGGGGCCTTACAATAAAATAATTTATGTGTACATTTAGTGACCGTACACCAACAAGGATTCCCGGGACACTGAAAGACCGAGGTACACGAAACTTGGTGGGCATATAACCCCACATGGATAGTATGGAACCATCGCTTTTCGTTTTGATCTGTAGCCCCCCCGCTGAACTGGACCCCCCGAAAGGAGGGTAGGGCAGACACAGTTTTCTGTGAATATCTTGAGAACCGTAGGGCCTAGGATGACCATTTTTTTGTGTATGTTTGCCTCCAGGGGTCATGTAAACCCATTCCATATGCACACATGTGCATAAACAGATACACACGCACACACATACATTCACAGTAATCCTACGTGTGACACATACTCACACAGTAGACATATATACGCATGCATGCACATGCACACACACAGGCACATAAACAGGCAAACACACACACACCCACACACCCACAAACACATAAACATAAACATGTACACAATTCAAGAATTTCTCAGAATTATGAACAGGCAAGATGGGGGTGGGGTTGAATAAAATGTATATTACATGTGAAATCTATGAACTAATCATGTTTTGGTACTTTGGTACTACTTTGGTACTACTTGTCTAGAAGATACCAGTGAGAATTGAGTGTGCATAATTCAATTCAGTGAGACAGTTAGAATCATATATGCCTTTCAAGTTTGTTATAGGGGAAGGGCGACAGACAAGAGACAATCTGAGAACACATGACAGGTTCAGATGATGTCCAACACAGAGCTAGCCTATATCCAAACATGGTTTTCTAAAAGTTACAATAAAAGTCTATCACAAGAAGACTTGAAGTTGCCACCTATGGAAAGATTGACAGATAAATGTGTGAAATATCAGATAGCACTGAAGTGACATTAATGCTATGCTAGATTTTGTCATGAAGAAACTGCCCAAAATAATGCTCATTTAAATTAAGGTAATACTGTTTACTGTTCATTCAGCCTTTAATTTGTGCTGATTGTTTGGTGATGCAGTGTACTTAATATATATATATATATATATAATTGTTTTATTTATTTATTTATTTTTTTTATTTAGTATCTCTGTCTTTCCCTCTGATCTGCATTAACAGCTGTGATACTTAGAATGATCAAGAGAAATGCAACCATATGTGTCATATAAGGCTCTCAGTATTTATTGTGATATTTAAGCGTTTTACTTCAAATTTAAAATTCTGTTTTTGTTTTGTCCTTACAGGACTGTTGATCGATAAGAGAAAACATGTACATGTACACATGTGTCCATATAGCAAAATGTAAAAAATTGGGTCTGAATATGTTCTGAATTCACTGATGCAAAAGGAGGTTAAAGGCTGGGGGTGAAACCATAATGAACTGATAGTTATCTTAAAGAATTACAAATCTCATATAATTCCAAAGAGTCCGCATCACTAAATATCACACCAGCATCAAATTGCACGGCCATAATATCTGACTGAGCTTTCTATGAACATAAAAAAGTTAATGATTCATGAAAGACCTCAAATACATGTAGGTATCTATAGAATAGTATACTATGTAATTTAAAATCCTATCTTTTATCCCTTTATTTATTGTAGCGATATTATTCAGTCTGCTTCTTCATTCACACCTCTCTGTAAAGCACTCAAATGAGATGACCCCATCCAAAGGCCCTTTGGTGAAACAGCAGCCACTCTACTCCATGCCCTAATAAATCAGATTGTGTAATCTCTCCTAATTACAAAGATTTGCTTAAAGTAATAAAATTAATCCCCTCCGATGAGACCCCCTACCTCTAACTCTCTGGTCTCCCACGTTGCTGCTATCTGTGAGGGATAAATTCTAGGGTGTTTAAATAGTGCTACTTTGACTCTGGGTCATTTAGAAAGCAGCCCCCCAAGAGTAACATCAAGGGCAACAACGCAGAAACCAGTTGGCTGTTTATCTTGGACAATTGTAGAAAAAAACAGAGAATTTTCACTACTGAGTGGGTGTCAAAACCTGAAGATGACTTACAGGCAGTTTTAATGGCTTGAAGTTGGAGGTCAGATTCATTACAGCATCTTGACTGAACCAAATTGACTGAGACAGTGGCTAGGTTCAAGTGCATCAGTAGAGTGACAACAGTAAGCCTTCATTTAATTATCCGTCAAAGACAGAGAGGTTGCTTCTCAAAACTCAGGTGTTACTTTCCTGCCAGTGAGTTCACGCTTATTGGACTGCAGGTCTTCACTTTTTTTGTCAGTGTACACATTCGGATCATGGAAGAAAGCGGCATTAATACCGAATCGCGGGGGCTTTTAGGATTACGCTTTACTATTGACTATCTGCTGTTCAACAAAGGTGCCAAGAGTGAGTGGGAGGGTTCAGAGATGGAAAGCACCAACGTAAGCAAAGATTCCCCCGACACCCAGGACAGTCAAAGGGAGGAGACCCCTCGAGATGAAGAAGAGTGTCCAAAAAGTGCAAGCCCAGAGATGGGTACAGATGCATCCGAAGAGGACAATGATGAGGAGGTCAAAGGTGAGGGGGCAGAATGTAGTGACGGCCAAGAAGACAAGCCCACCCAGTCCTACATTGCATTGATCTCAATGGCCATTCTGGCTTCGGAGGAGAAGAAGCTTTTGTTGTGTGACATCTACCAGTGGATCATGGATCACTATCCTTATTTCAAGAACAAGGTAAGGCCAGGTGGTGAATATGAGGGCAGCAATTAAATTAGTTGAATTGGTATCAATTCACATAATTTTATCAGCTAAGTGGACCAGTGACTAGCGTATAGAGAAATAGTAGACATACAGAATGATAATAACATGAACACCCTGTTTATGCAGGAAGGCGAAATTTGCAGGAAGGCAACATTTACTAAATAATATGGTAATGTGTTTTATGGAAGTGTCTATTAGGGAAGTGTTGCTTTGGATGAAAGTGTCTGCTAAATATCAGTCAACTTTGACTTTTAAATAAAAAAAAAATTAGGCTAATATGGATATAATTACGCTGACACAAGTATGTGTGTGATAATGGAAACTGTACCATAAACAGTGGTCTCAAAAAGTAATGAGTTTAAGTGATGCCTACAGTGTCTTAAAGGGATCTTGTTGTTGGGTGGTTTATTGACCTACACTCTTGTTAATCCAGTTGACAGGACGTACTGGTAACCTGTTCTATACCAGGACGTAAAACTAAGTCCTTAATTGTTGTGACAATTGATTTACCTTGAAGGATTAAGGTAGAGTAACATGATTGAGAGTAATGGGGAATATTTAGCCACCAGGCTGTCAACTGAATTTTATGACCTTTTGGTGCTTAGTTTGTGTTTCCTATAAACACCCAAGAAAGCACTACTACGTTTAAATTATGATACCTTAAGTGACAATGTATTCATTTTCTTACAGGACAAAAATTGGAGGAACAGTGTCCGACACAACCTCTCCCTGAACGAATGCTTCATCAAGGCAGGGCGCAGTGAAAACGGCAAAGGCCACTTCTGGGCCATCCACCCAGCTAACTACGAGGACTTCTCCAAAGGGGAGTACCACCGGCGTCGGGCCCGCCGGCGGATCCGCCGGGTCGTTGGGCAGCTCCCGTACCCCCTCATGTCCCCTTATCACCCCCTCCATCGACTCAAGGGGGCACCGTGCTGGTGTTGCCCCCCGAACCACCAGCTGCCCTACCTGCCTCCTGGGATCTACTGGGGGTTGGCCGCCTTGCAGGCTCGACGCAACATCACCAACCACGCTCTGTTATAGGCTATCTATCACATACAGGTCAATAGTCTCTTCTATAACTCAACAACTATTCGTGTTCAAAAAAACACAAATGCACCCTATGCACATTTTAAACACAATGTCATGCGATCCAGCACAAGATTTCTGCATTATGTGTTGATGGGCATGATTTAAGCCCCTGTAAATATATTTGTTTGTATGTTTAATGGGAACCTGAGCTAAAATTCTATTTAACAATGTAATATTTTTATTGAAAGATTTGAAAATATTTAAAATGTTATTTCTCCACTGATCCAAAGGCTTTGTTCTTTATTTTATTATATTTATTATTATTTGAATGAATGAATCTATGAATGAATACAATTTGCACAATTTGTACTGAACAAAAACACTTTTTATATAAATTATATATCAGCTTACACACACTTTAAGTTGATACATCATTTAAGAAAATACCCCGAGATAACAAATGTTTAAATGACACATTTAGTTATCTCAGACTGTATCTGAATAATGTCAGTGAATAAACTGCATTCATCATTATGATGTTCACAAGCATTCCAATAAACTTACAGATTCATCTATACTATGTGCTTCAATTGTGTGTGTGTGTGTGTGCACAAGTGTGTGTGTTTGTGCGTGTGTGTGTTCATGTATGTGTGTGTGTGTATGTGTTTGTGTGTTCGTGTGTGTGTGTGTGTGTGTGTGTGTGTGTGTGTGTATGTGTGTTCATGTGTGCGTTTGTGTGCATGTGTGCGCATGTGTGTGCGTGTGTGTGTGTGTGTGTGTGTGTGTTCATGTGTGTACATACACATCATTAAAAGTGAACACATCCTCCTGGCAGGGCCCACTTATGGTGCTAATTAATCATGGTTGTCAGGAGGCCAAATCTTCCGCAGTAAGACCACAGGCAGGCTGTCCAAAGCTGACTCAGGGGATAAGAAAGAGGATAATCCTAGAAATCTTCAAGTAGTTTCGAAAAATAGGAAGCTTATCACACAGTGTAATCTGGTAACCGCTCCTCGAGAGAGGACTCAGGCACGCGTAGGCTGTAACGACAGGAGGGCAAGCCATACGGCAACGGATGAGTGCAGCTTGATGAGGTCATCAAATGGGATGAATGACAACAGTAAATTCAAATAAAAATGTTTGAATTTTAGTGAATGAATTGTCATTGGAAAGGGTTGGCAGGAGAATTAACACAATGCAAAAGAACAAACTTGAAAGAATTATCACACATGTGAAGGTGGATATGGGAAGAAATTAGATAGATAGATAGATAGATAGATAGATACTTTATTGATCCCCAGGGGAAATTCAAGAAATTAATGCTTGAGATTAATGCACATCAGTAAATCCACACAATACAGAAGACAAGTAATAGACTTGAACAAAGTATGTGTTTTAAACCTGCCCCAAAGACTCTTTCAGAGTATTTTCTACCATGCATGTAAACATGCTCTTTTATATTCCTCCACAAAGTATATGATATTTCCTCTCTTCTCCCATTGAGAGCCTTACTACTGGGAGGAAAGAGGGAGTTCATTTGTATTTAAGGATCAATATACTTTTTGACATAACATTACTGTACCAGCATAAAAATATTTTATATTTTGAAAATGAGACTACATTTTCAGCTAAATGTAGCATATGGTTAAATAAATCAGTTATTACAACCAGACAATGCTCAAAATCTTTAAAAAGCCTAATTCTGTGGAGGGTAGTCAGACTAGCTAGATTGTGTCTGTGTATTTGCTATTCAGCTTAATAAAATTAGTACACATGAACCTGTTCATGGGAAAAAAATAAATTAAATAAGACTAAACCTAAATTAAATAATTAAAGTTTTTTTTTTATTTAACACTTGTGACAATTAGAGCAATAAGAAATCCATGTAATTATTTTTTTTCTCCACCAAATCTCTGTATCCATTCAGGAAAACCTAATTGGTCCACTAATTTGTTTAATTCCCATGAATTGCACTCTGCATTAAATCCTCTTCAATTCGCCAGCTTTAGGGTTTTAATTCTGTTGCATATGTTTGCCGTATGCTGGTAGGAAACAAGACACAGAACGGGCTGAGTTCAGCATGTGTGATTAGACACACACACACACACACACACACACACACACACACACACACACACTCTCACACATGCATATGCACACACTCCGCACACACACAATCGAAAAGGCATCACCCACCTACACACAAGCACGTGCACACACACACACACACACACACACACACACACACACACACACACACACACACACCAATAGACTCTTGACTTAAGAACAAAATTTTACTCTTATATATGTACTTAGCTGAATTAAAAGCTGCACCTCTGCTTCAAGAGGGATCTAGTCATGCAATTAGTCAAACACCACCTCCCATCCCACACATCTCAGTGCAGTACTTATCTTAACTTGGTTATTAAACATGAAATAATTAGCGTTAATCAATCACTAAGGGTACTCCAACTTCAGACCTTAGTGGCTTATGTATGGAAACAGTGGGAGGTTTGTAGGATTTTGTGTTTTATCTTCTTAATCTAATAGGATAGGCGGAAAGGGGGCAGAGGTGCCTAGATTAGAGCCGGGAGCTAGCGTCAGATTAACAGAGAGTGAGGCAAGGTAACGGGTCGTGCTGTGAGGGCAACCAAAACATTCTGTTCTTGTTTTAGTACAGTGTAACATTCCATGGCTGATTTCTTATCTCGTGAGCAAAAAGCATGTCCTGTCCATGCGGTGGACCTTCCATTAGGAACCTTGCATTTAGTGAGAGTGTTTTCATTTCAAGTGTGCATTTTTTTTAAATACCACAAATACAGCACAAAATTAAGGAGATTCACTTTGTGGCGGATAATAGTCATCTTTGGTAAATTTGAAAATAGGCTAAACATTCATAGTATTGAAATAAGTCTGTGGATGCAAGAAATACCAAACCCAAGTCTCACAAAACTGTCTGGAACCTCTCATGCAAACAAAGCACATGGCTGAGCTGTTTTTGGCAGAGATGGTGATGTGGTGGTGTTATCTGCTTGGGTCAATTGGGTATGATGGCATAACAAATTACTTTGTTAAGCCTGGAGAGGACAAAAGACAGCTGTCTGTGGTTCTCATAGACTCTATTGAGCAGATGATTAAAAACAGACATCTTTCCTTGGTGTCTTTGTAATGACATGCCTTTTCTTTGCGTAATCGACAATACATTAAGTAGGATGTGTAGCATAACCCACTTACCACACTGATCAACTATACTCGAGGTTTGCATTAGCAATAGCGAAGTTGGGTCAAAGGAATTTAAAGGCCCCGGGATTCGGGAGGAGGTCCAATAATGCCAGATCAATAATCATGAATGTGAAGCGAGGCGCGATATTCCTGTAGGCCTATGCAATAATTTGCCTCCCTGTGTAGCGCTGACATCTTTGAAGGCATGTTTTAGTGTCTGTCTTTTCATATGCAACTGTCCTCCCAGAGGTACGCTGTTTGATCTTTGCCTCAAACCCCTCTACTCTCCCCCGGGCGATGTTGACCTGTTGATTGGCAGCTGGGCTCAAACGTATGGTAGAACGAAGCATCGACCGTCAATCCCGAGAGCAAGGTGACGACGAGTTGGGAAGCCCGGCAGTCCTCGGAACACTCTACTGCCACTAGATGGCGCAAGACACAAATGAACTGGCCGTGCACGTACAGTGCTATTTCAGTAGGTATCAATTCCAATCGAACTCTATGCGTATTTGTTATGGTCAGTTAACAGCCTCATCTATTATGCTGCAAACTGAAGGGAATATGAGAGAAGTGTTTCATCAAAATGTCAAAATCGGTTCTTTCATCAGATCAGGTATGGCTTGGGGGACATTTTGGGTTCTTTGTCATTCTTATGTCTGGGGACAGTCAGAGGAAGGCAGATGAGGAAGTAGCCTACACACACATATGCAGTGGTGTGATATACACTCTGCTCTGCATGGACAGGGCTGTGATGCTGTCCAGAGCTCTTTCTCTCTCTTTCCTCCAGAGATGGTATGGTTTCCATGGAGATGGCTCCTCGGACCAGGCCAGAAGTGATTCCCTCTGACCCCAGAGAGTGACCTTTGCCCCATGGGCCATGGCCAGGGTCAAGAGGTCAGCAGTGGCCGGAGGGCAATAAGAGCACTTCCACGATTGGCTCTGGGGTTCGGCCACTACACTGCCCACTCCTAGGCAGTGTCTTCCATATTTCCTCCAGCTGCCTTTGTGTAGAAGTAACAGAACACCTGACATGTGTTACCACATAAAATACAAAACTAATGACTTATTCTGATTAAATAGATTAGCCAGAATGAAGGAACATAATACCCACAAAAGATATCATATTTTTACATACCCATTTCAATATAAAATGAGGAGAGATATTCTATTTTGTTTTATTGTTTTGTTCATTTTCAACCAGGGTGATCTTGACAAAGGTAACCAGGGGAAAATATATGCATGTATGTATGTTTATGTGTGTGCGTGTATGTGAACATGTGTGAGAAGAAAGACTGAGCGAAAGAGGGTGAGAGAAACGGAGAGAGGGGGGAAGGGGCCACCCACCCACCATCACGTTAGTTACCGAGAATAATTATAAAATTGTGGGCACTAAAACAGTCACGTGACCACGTACCCCTCTATTCTATATCCAAGTAATTTATTCCCCAGCTGATAGGTTGTCAATATTGATTTATTAATTTAATGGCTCAAGCCTGATAAAAGGTACTATGCATAGATAGTGCACTAAGGAGCGCATTAAGGATGAAGATTATGGGCAGCAGAGTGACAGAGGGAAAGGGTTAATTGTGTGCAGGAGAGGAGAAAGTCACACACAGAGAAGAATGCGGCAGGAATGAAGGGCTGTATAGAGCACCGAGATGGATTGAAATACTGTACGCTTGTATGTAATGCACGAATACCTGCAGAGCCGTGCACTTTATAATGCAGTCTTTTTTCTGCATTAAGCCACAATGCATATCTGGGAGGAATGCGTATATGGAGAAGTATGGCTCGCATTAGCCCGAGCAGCAGGAATGAAAGGAACATCAGCATGTATAGAGGAAAGATAAACTCACATATATCCTAACCCTCCTTGACCTTTTCCGACACATCTTTGAAACGCTAATGAGAAGGTAATAAAACACCAGAGACTGTACACACTCCCACTAACAACCTAGATCTGCCCCCCAAGTCCCGGCCGCTCTCCTTGCCATTATATAACGTCCGTGGAACAGGCTAAAAGGTATTTTAACTGGACCCTGTGACCTCTGACCCTCCTCACCTTCCTCTGCTAACCATAACCTCCTGACCCCACTTAAATAAGCAACTGACAGCACTGCCCTTCAACCTCTACACCTTTGTTGTGTGCTACTAAAACCTTCCATAATTTTACTTCATTAAAACATACAATTATGCAAAATATCATACGATAACTATATATATATATACCCCTACAATGTTAAAGCTGCAGTAAGTAGATTTGATCTTGCATAAGGAAGAAATTGTGTTGCCTCTACATCACTCTTTTGTTTACTGTACCCTTTCATAATTCAGCTTCAATACACAAATGTACATATTTTTGACTATATCTGACCTCCATGGCCATGATTTAAAGCAGCAGAGATTTCGTCTTACAGCAGGTGACTAGTGACAATACTATCTCAGTCTCAACCTTTATGGCTTGCTTGTTTGTGCCTGAAACCTTCCATAATTACATTACGATTTTACTTTATCAAACATTAAAGTATGCATATTTCTGACCACATATCTGTATTTGACCTCTACAATGTTAAAGGACATACTGATTTATCTACGGTGCAAATATAGGGTGATGGTGGAAGTCGTGTCTTTTTATGATTACTGTAACACTCATGCATTAGAAGGGGCTCTTGTTATGCTCTTGAGGCTGATTTTCTGAACGGTGTAAGTAACCCGACCCCCAAACACACATACACACTGTGGCTTACATCAAGCCATGGCACACTGTAAGATTTATTCGGTGTGGCCGTCCGCCTGGTGAAGGCGCCTTGCCTTTGCCTTCAGGGAGCTGTAGCTTTGAGCTGACAAGGGGCCAAGCGAATGGAGTCAGGAGGAGAGGGAGAGAGAGACAGAGAGAGAGAAAGAGAGAGAGACAGAGAGAGAGAGATAGAGAGACACTGAGAGAGAGAGAGATAGATAAATACAGTAGATAGGTAGATAAATAGATAGAGAGAGAGATAGAGAGAGTGATGATGGACGGAGGTTAAGAGGTGTCAAGACGAGACGCGAGGAGAGGAGAGCTGGAGTGAAAAGGAGAGGCGAGGAAAGAGGGCTCAAGGACTCTTAAGAGTGAAGTCTGCCCGACGCTCTCCAGCCCTCTCCACTGATTAGCCAACACAGCCCTTCACTTAAACGGCACCCTTCACTTACACACTTGGCACACTGATACCATGATGGCGGGACACACTGACACCACGTTGTGTCGGGCAGCCGTTTGAAGAGCCCTTGGTGGCATGGCGTCTCTCACATCGGATGTGATGACCAACAGTGAAGTGAAGTGGAAGACAGACATGATGACACATATAGAAGTGAGATGTATGGTTCACACACATTGCTTTTAACAGAAGTCTTTTTTATTTACAAAACCATATAGTGACATCTTTATAGACACATTTAATCTGATAAAGACATGTACGGCTTTAATAGTATTTTTATTTGAGAGGCAAATTTCTTTTTTTCTAATGTATACTTACAAACTAAGAACAATTGGATAAGGAAAAAAGACCCCAGACTGTACAGGCAAATCACACCACTGGCTTAAGGGTGAAATTGTATAAGCTCTGATTTGCATCCCGTCTCTGACTTCTTTCTCTTTCTGTCATTATACCCCTTCTCCACCTTTGGCCTCTGATTAATCCTGCTACGGTGAATGCATTTGCCTAATTTAGCTCCGTGACCTTTGGCCCTCTAATATGATTTAGTGCATCTCTGAAAATGAACCCTAAGGGGTCAGGAAATGGCGCCTAAGGAGCTGTCAGAGGATTAGAGCCAAGACATATTTTCCACGTTTTCCATACGTACCTGGGCATTGGGCAAACAAGGTACTCAGTCACATTAGTTGTTCCAAGGTACTGTTCTTCATGGGTCACTGACCACTCAGGGAGATTCTGGGAACGGAATTACCGCAGACCTGATGATAACACCACCCCTCTCCCCCCTTACATGTGAGGTGGAATAATGGACGGGTATGGAAAAGAATGGATGTAGATAAAAAAAAAGCAAGGATGAAGCCGAGGTGGTGAGGGGGTTGTTGGGGTGTGGAGTGGAGTGGAGGCCTACTTGCCCCTACTCCAGGTGCCACTCCATGCTGTTGTTTTATTAGCCCCTGTTAGATTGCAGTTCGGCCTCAACTGTAAACACACACAACAGGCTTAATTAAGAATTTTTGAACGGGGAGACAGTCGAGTCCGGAAACATTAGGGAGGCGCAACTGGGCGCCATAAAGATTGATGGAGACAAAGAGGACGACGGAGACAGACTGAGTTAAGCGCTGGAGAGGAGGCAGGGAAGAGGGGGGCGGTGGTGGTGGTGGTTTAAAGCATCTCGGGGGCATATTCTTGTGTTGCTCTGCACAGTGCGTGGAGATAGGCCTGGGCAGATAGGACAAGAGATTTTTAATGCCCCTAACAGCCCTGGTTGCATAGGGCAATAACAAGGACGAGATCCGCTCTAAAATGTTTGACATCCTGCACCGAGATCAATGGATTCCCAGCTTTGCACATTAGCACAGCATACACACCTAGGCCCTCGTGTGCGCTGATGCTACCAGCACAGATGCATGCCCCCCTCCTCTCAACATTAGGTGGCACAGAAACATATTGATCTTGTTCTGCATGGCACAAACATTTGAGCTCCATTTGCGGTTAATGCAGGTCCCCAGCATAATGGTTTGATTAAAAACACACAGAAAATCCCTGTCTTAGAGTTATTTTATCTGGGTAATGTGGTCTTTGGCAATGATTCCGTGGCCGATGACAAAATCAATGTTTTATTCCACTTAGCACACAACATTACTAATGGTAAACTTTGTTTTTTTTTTTTCAGATCGGATGCACTCCCCAAGGAGCAGTAAGAGCAGCATGGCTGAACACATGTACTCACAACTCAGAAAATAAATAGGCTGAGAGAACATTATGATATGCTCTTAAAAAATAAAGAAAAAACAGCTGCAATTAATGACTGCCTGCAAACGATGGCCTACTTTTAGTCGTCGCTGTTCCAGGGTGACATATAAACTACGATGAACCGAAGGACTCCCAATTATCTCAGGTTTCTCTGGTAAAATCAAAGGATTGAGCGAGGTTTGAAGGACAACACTTATGAACACTCCACTTTATAGGCTCTTAGCTCGAGTTCTCTGAGAGACACTCTGGATGTCAGGTTGTAACGGGCACAATCTCACCACTGACGACAAAAACATAAGCATCCTACACGTGCCTATGAATTTATAAACACAATATCAACAAGGGCATGTCTGAAGATGTGAAGAAATAAACACAAAGGAGGATTTCCTGGAAGATATCATGAAGTAAAAGACAATAAAATTTGACATTTCGGTTTACCAGTCCTGTGTATTGGCGAGATCTCACAAATACCTCAGTAAGCAATGCAAAAAAAAGAAAGAATAAAAAAAAACTCACCCCCTTTTCAAAGAGAGTATTTGTCATTTTCAGAATAAAGGATTTCAAAAATATATCCCTCAGCCAACCCCCACCCAACCCTCCCCTGTTCTCACTCTCAATTCCCCACTCTCCAGTTCCGATCAATACAGTATTGATCAGCTCTCTCCATGTCCATTATACAGAAGTGACAAAATAGCCTAAAACTGTTGCAGCAAATAGCATACCGTGTGTGTATTTGCAAATGTATAATGTGTGCGATTAATAAACAACGCCCATGCAGGGATGGGGAAGGGGGGGAAGTTAAGCATTCAACACAAAGGCAAATTGGGTGAGACATTACCGTTCTAAGCATCTCACAATAAAATATCTTGAATTAGCCTTTGCACAATGGATAGGGTGAAATTCACTGAGTGGTTTCCCCCCCCGTACCTCTCCCTCTATTTCTCTTTTTCTTTTTCTTTCCTTCTCTCTCGCTCCCTCTTTCTTTCTCACCATAGACAATGCTACGGGCAAAATCAATACTTTTTTTTTTAAGAAAAAGGCAGTATTTTTAGCTTCTTATGATCGCGGCTTCTGGATGAAAACATGTGAGAGAGAGAAAGCAGCGGGAGCGTAGGCCAGAGCTGTGTTGGATGGAGGCAACAGACACACACAGACAAAGGAGAGCAAGGGAGAGAGAGAGAGAGAGAGAGAGAGAGAGAGAGAGAGAGAGAGAGCTGAAGGCAAGCAGTGGAGATAGCCTAATGGAGATGAATAAAACAAGAGCGGTGATAAGATAGAACAACTTAAAGACGATGGATAGAGAGACAAGTAGCAATTTCAGGACACTGAAAAACGAGAACCTGTGTATATTCCTTAGAGAGAGTGAAACAATGGAACTCGGTGACATGAAACAGTTATTTGATATGGATTTATAAAAAGTATTGTCAACCCATAATCATTATCAACAACAATAACCAGTCAAATAATGATGATTTTAAGCTGTCCATTCAAATACTGAAGAAATAGGGCAGCAAACTTCACACCGTTTCATTCAACTATGAGTCACAGAATTTGATCTTTCAAGTTAAAAAAAACCTTACTTAGTCTGTGTGCTTGCATTCCCTCTCTCTGACTGAACTCTTTCTACTTCATGAATAAAAGCTATCTATCAGGCAGAGAGGTGCACTTGGTGCCACACCTGTGTGTATTTAACTGTAACTCCTTGATGCTATGACCACAGTAGCATCTCACTCCACCCTGCTGCCAATGAGATTCTGATTGACTCCTCTCTGGTCTCCAAGACAGTTCACGTCCATTTTGCTGTTAGCCTGTCCAAAATCCCCACTCACTATTGGTCAATGGACCGCTGTTGATCAAACAGCAGGCCGTCTGATTGGCCAAGAGAGCTCAAGGGAAAGGTAAGAATTGATTTATTTGTGGTATTAGGAAATCAATTAATCCCCATTCTGTGTGCCAGCATAGATAGAAGACTGTGTCTTATTTGGTATGGCTTGATTCTGCATGGCCTAGATAAGGCTTGCTCATCCCAACATCATGTGGCCCAAGGACAGCTTATTCAAATTTGATCATAAGAAATAGATATAAAATACACAAATACACTATTGACAAAAGTTTCCAATTATTTAGACATATTTCCATTAAGAAGAAGAGGAAATCATCTTCACAGATCACTCATCTGTGTTTAAGGTATACTCTACAGCGGAGTGTTTTGTGTAGTATTATGTATAATATGAAATTAATATCTGAAGTATTACCCATATGAATTATCCAACCGATTGAAACTAAGAGATAGACAAGAAAAAGAAAGACTCCAAAACTCAGAGGGGGGCGGAAATGTTTTCTGTCGCCCCTCTTACGAAAAGGACAGAAAAAAAAGTGGGGAGATGGTGGGTAGCCAGCTTGGCCAAGTGCTAATTCCTACGTTTCAGTTTAAATAAAGATCGGAGCTGGATAAAAGCCATTAAGGGAGAAATCAGACAGGGCCATGCTATGTAGGACAAGGGCTGACTGCGGGGAGGTGAGTGGGGGGATCAATAGGCAGTCGATACTCTCAACACCAGGCTCCACACAGACACATGGAGGGCTGGAGGAGGGGGGTGGGGGGGTGGGGGTGATGGTGATGGTGGTGGAGGGGAGGTGGATGTAGTGATCGGGTGGTGTGCATGTGGCCGGGATTGTGGACTCCAGAACCCGTGGAAAGGGAAAGGGTGTGAAACGTGCTATTAAAAACGACTTCATCAGCGAGGACGAACACGGCAACATCCGCGCCCAACATTTGAATGGGAACCTCGATTGAGGCTATTGATGAACGCGGGGTGGACTGATCGACTGAATGAATTTTCTCGGGTGTTGTGGGGCTAGCAGCAGACTGATGGGCTGAAATGATAGCTTGTGACCAGCCAAACAAGTGGGAAGATTTTTAGAAAAAAAAAAATACAGTCTCATATGAACTGTCTGCACAGGGCTTCCACCGTCTTCGCCTTTCTTTGACTCTTCCTAGGTCACCCTCCCTCCTTGCTCTCTCTCTCTCTCTCTGTCTCTGAAGAATTGATCGACTATGCCTTCTCAATCCATCTCTCCCTCTGTCGCCTAGCAACACCAGTGCTCCATTGAGTGCGGAGGTTGAGATATATGTACACACACACACACACACACAAACACACACACACACACACACACACACACACACACACACACACACACACACACACACACACACACACACAAAAACACACAGCCTAGAAATATAGCCTAGAAATACATGCAGTCACATACTTGCACTCAGACACAGACAGACAGACACACACACACACACACACACACACACACACACTCACACAAAAGCTTAAACACTCTTTTCACACATGGGATAACATGGCAATACTGTGAAATAAAAAGTCCCTTAAGACATGTTGTTGACACACAGAATACACGCGTTGAGAGAGAGAAAGCATTGATAAAACATGTACTCCGAACACACAAGTGACACTGTCATCAATACGATTTTACCAAATGAAATTTAAAGTGATCTAACACCAAATAGCTGCTACTTTTACTCTGATTACAAAATGAGTCCACAGTTGTCGTTAAATCACAGGCAAGAACAGTTAAGTAGCCTACTTACATTCACTACAAAGAAATTTACCTATCTGAATATTCCATATTAGCACATATGCTGACAAAGGCAATTACAAAGGACTAAAATTACATTTTCAAGGTTAATGGACACATCTGTATATTAATGGTAGCCTACCTAGTGCTAACCTGTACTGCATAGATCACATTTATGTCTCTTTATATTGGGAACTGTTCCGTTTGTCTCAGAAAAGAGCAGTTATCAGTAGTAGCCAATATTATAGGCAACTCAATAAAACATTTTTGGAATCAGACAGCTATGTCTTACACCAAGTACAATTCACCTTATGAAGGTGATGCTATTTGTAAAATTCAAACCACCAGTCCTACGTTTCTGCACCGCTGAGACAAAAGCACCAACACCAAACTTGCATGCAACTGAGTAGGCCTGTGATGTGAATATGCAAGTGAATGAATGAGCTAAAATATACAGCAATTTTCGTTTTTTTTCCCATACCCATAGCATATTAACATTACCTGACTGCTGTGTGTATTGATGTTGCAGATTGTGATTACAGTCTTTTAGAAATCAATATGAACATGATCTGTGAACAGAAGCACAATAAGAGCGATTAAATTGCTTAATCCAGGTGAAACTATTGCTTAAGTGTCAGCTTCATAAAAATCCAATGAGATGGCATAATTTTCTCAAGTAGGCCTATGTTATGTGCACTCAATTTAAGCAACCACAAACAATTACACATGGAATTGATATCAACTTTAAGGTTGCACTACCATTTTTCATTAACTCTGAAGAAACACCAACATGTGAAGAAAAAAAAACGGTTGTTTTTATTTGTATTCGAAGTGTCTGAATAATAATTATATGCTACTTTATATTCGGTAGCGTAATGAGGACCACTTTGTCTTTACTTACTCCCGTACACTGCAGCTTAAACATTCTGTCAGATGATGGGTCTTATACCTGCCAATAGCTGTAATGTAAGGCCATTGCAAATAACTCATATCGATATATCAACACAGGTAAGATGCATTTCTGGTCGTTATTAATGCAACCCATGACTCGAGAAAATCTAGAAGGTGAGAGGGAATAAAGCTAATTTTATTGTTTACTTCTTACCGACACCGAATAACACGAAAATAGCGTTAATTCTCTGGTGTATATGCAATAAAAGGTACACATCCAAACGAAATAAATTCATTCAGTGAGCTAAGTGTAGGCCTAGAAATAGATAAACGTGCACACGAACACATTATTTTTCATCAAATTAATTTCTGATAAAATAACAAAAAGTCGATATTCAAACAATATATTTTAACGTTTAAACCCATGATGAATTACTATGGTGCCCTCTGTTCAATAAACCTTTATGTTTTGGATCAATATATTGATTATCGATAGAAAGTAAACAATGTGATATGAGAGAAAAATCCAAAATGCATTTTACAGATGAAAGAAAAAAAACTATTTCCATCATATAGCGGCAACAAAAAATAGGCTACCTTAATTAAAAACAACTAATAAATTATTTAAGACTTAAAACGGTGCATTTTTCCATTCTCGACACTCAAATTATATCAAATCACTTTTTTATATCGCGCTAATAGACTACACACTGTTTGTAAAAACTCGACATATACATTCAGGGTGGGATAGAAGCATTTAGTTTCTGTATGGCACCATTTCTTCTTAGAATGTGTCCCAATCGATTGGAATGCAGATAGATTGATTTAGTTCCAGCGCCATGATCAAGGCAGCACATTTCCAAAGGCCCTGAAATAATTAGCTATGCACAGCACACAAATTCTTTACAAAATACATGATTTACTTTGGTGATCTTTGTGCAAGTGTTATTTTTTACAAAGCAAGGGAACTATTAAAAGATTTAGCCCAGATATGTGTATGTCGCCTGGATAAATGCGTCTGCCAAATAAAGTAAAGAAAAAAATGTAGGCTACCATCTGCACTAGCCTATTACGTCTGATAAATTATTTTAGCAAACTCAATTTTGGCTTATGATACAGTTCTTAATAGCTAGAAATACATATTCGACCATGTAGGTTATTCAAACACCGTGATAATCATTAAGAGTGTGTCTGTGAACAGGCGGCCAAAAACATTCCATCTGAATGACCTAACAAGAGCATGCTAAATGTTGTGGCACTCCCAAAGGTCAACTGCCTTTGGCCCTCGTACTAATAAGCAAACTGGATACTTCAAAAACACCGCATACGACTGTCATCTGGACGACAAGGAAGAGTAGGCCTAGGCCTAGTCAATCCCCTTAACAGATAAAAAAAAAATCTAACATCCACTGCGGCCTGATGGCCAGCCAGAGTCAGTAGGCTATCGCAGAAGTGAGTTAGCCTAGTCTGGGGACCTGATCAAAGTGACATTACGACTTAACTTTTGCCAATACACAGATTCAAGTAAATATACTTTGGAATAGATTAGAGGTGATGAATCCATCACGGGGAGTTGCTGGGGCAGAGCTGCAAATGTCCCTCGCTCTCTTTCTCTCTCTGTTCTTATAGAAGCACAGAATCAAACTAAAACCATTTGTTTAGCAGTGTATCACTCACTATGTTATTTTGCCCTGAGTAGCAGCAATCTTGTCACTGTTCATATTCATAATGTAGTCACATCCCCCAGAAATATGAGCAACACTGCTATATGCGGAGAATTGGTAGGCCTATTCTAAGGCTACGGGACTGTATCTAAATCGCCAAAATTAGGGTACACAAAATTCGGTGAATGTTATATTATATAGCCTACTATTTTCGCCTAATGTTATATTATAGGCCTACTAATACATGCATTAGCTGTAGTCTATATGTCCAAAAATAAACTGATAACAATACAAACATATAACAAACAAACAGTGCCATGACAGAGCTTTTGACAACCCCGTGTCAGATGATGAGTGCATCAGTGGGATTTGTTTGTTGTGATTCACCTCTCCCCTTTCATCACACTAAACTTCTGGATAAATCAATGAGTAATAGATAGCTCGTGTGGTGTCCACCAGGGATAGTTTTAATGTGTCAAACAGTGTCCTTTGATTTCGATTGAATTTGAGTAGCACTGTGTTCTTTCAACAGTTAGACATTCAACACGTCTTTGCAAAATGTGTTTATTGGCTTATAATTAGGTCTACACCTAGTTTTCCGGTTTTGAATGCTGTTGTGTAAAGCTCTGATACAGTGCATGCAACAAGAGTATACTTACGTCTTACACAAGTATCTGTAACAATAAACAGTAGGGGCGAGTTTTTAATGAGTGTTACGAACAAAGGTTTTATAGCTATAGGCCTTAATGGCATTACTCAATGCTAATGAGTTGAGCCACCAAAAAGCCTGATATTAATGTGATAAATTATTCGCGCTCCGAGGCATCCTTTCATCGACATGTTTAATATTTGATAGAGAGCCCAACGTTAGGTAATTCTATAAAATTAAAGGGTTAACTTTATGAATCAGGGGGAAAAGTGTGATTGCGGAAAATAGATATAGGCTGGATCTATGAACATTATAGGCCTGGTGCTTGCTTAGCCTACAGGTCCAAAAGTTTTCTTCCAAAATGCGCACGATAATACAAACTTACAAAACTTAAATTATTTTTTGATTGGTGTGACTTGTATGGCTAAAAATATCACTGAAATCAATTCAGAAGTGTGAGGAATAAGTTGATCTCTTTATCAAATACATAAATAATTATAATAAAATAAAATAAAATAAAGATAAGCGAAAAGGACAATATGGCTACGGCTGGGACAGGGATAGGGAGAAAATCTACTCCTTCAAAATATGAACTAGGATAAAAAAAAAAATACAATACATGCAAATGCATGAATAAATAAATAAATAGCTTGTTCACTTTTTCCCACACACTTCAATGTAATGCAACACAAAAGATCCATGTGTCAATTACTCAGTGTCAGACTGACCTATCCATCGACTGGGCTACTGTGCTGGGTCTCTAAAGTAGTATCTATTTTTTTAGTTTTGGCTTGCTGTTGTCAAGTTGTTATATTCTATGTTATAATCATTATCATTATTATGATTAATAATGCAAATAATAATAATAATAATAATAATAATAATATCAATGTTGTTGTTCTGCACATGAATAAGTGAATGAATAATGGGAATGTGAAAATATGAATATTCTAAAAATAACGACTATTTATAAAGATTTCATGATTCAATTTGTATTTGAGTATTTAAGGCTATTTCAAACCAAACGGTAAGACTATTTCACTCGAGGGGGCTCGAGGCTCTCTAATTCCAGTTAGGCCTAAATGAATACTCCCTTGCTTCCTCTCTTACTCCTCGTCTTGGTTAAAACTGGCCATAATTCTGTCTGAAACATGTTTGGAAGACTAGTTAGAATCTTATTTCAATCTTTATACAAACACCAGTTTTTTTCGTTTTCATGCTACAGTTTAGATCCTCGAAGTAGTTTTGATAGGAAGGGATAATACATCAAGCCATCATTAAAAAATGGCTACCCCTGCCCTTAACCACCCTTGTTGCGTTGCCTAGATGTGACAGGGTAGTTCATGATTTATCAAAACAATAGGCTACAAGGGCATCAGCCTGCAACGACAGGCTCTCTCGTACCACCATATGAATGCTACGTTTAGCTTTCTAACTTTAGCTATTTTAACTTTCAAAAGCACCAGGTGGCCGAAAATAAGTTTTCTCTGTTACGAAATTGACGTGGCACCATGTGAAAATATTCATTCCAAAAGATTTCTCTCACCCACGTTTCTGCTGATCTTCCAAGGCCGGGGGTAGGCCTTCGCAACAATGTTGTCCTATGCATGACAGGGAAATAAGGTGTTAGAATAAATCGTTAAACACCAGCATCGTTTTAATATAGAAGTTATAGGCTACCAGATTAGTGGTATTTTCAAACCTGAGGAAATGGGTCTTGGGCTAGCCTACGGTCAGTCCCACGTTGTAGCCAATAATTGGATTTTAATCTCAAATTTAAAGACACGTCAGGCAAATGGCGTCTGCGAGATAGGAAAGAAGACGATGGTGAAATCTTCTCCCCAAAAGTTAGAGCATCTATACAGGTCACTAGCTTTCACATTCCCTCTATGAGCAGAAGCCTGGCGTTGCGCGTGTTTTCCTGTGGCAATATCGACGACTTTGCCCATCAATACCGATCAATTGACACTGATGAATAGCTATTGGTGACCTGAGCTAACGTCAATGGTCAGTATCTTTAACAACTCCAGAATATCAGGGTATGTGCACATTCGTTAAAACTTTACAATTGTGCATGCAGCAAGCATGCCTCTGACGACGTTCAATGATTTAGATAGTGGCATATTTTACAAATAAATATAACCTAGTCTACAAATGCAGTCTAGGCCTACTTACGTTGAATGATGCATATAGGCCTATACGAATATGCAGGCTAGTTTTTGAAGAAAGCATTTCACCAAATGAACACAGCGAAACATTACAGTTTAAATGAGTCCAAATGAGATTTTATGTTGCCACAGCCTAATACAGGCCTACATGTATTTCGAAATGTGCCTTATTCGATTAATAATAATATTAGTGATGTTAGCATGGCAATGTTTGTAGTCTTTTTCGACCACATTGTATGCTTCTAATTGTGGAGTAAGTCAACTCCTTGTAAGTGATAAATTAATTAGGAAAACATTTTGATTGACCCATTATGCCTACCCTACAAAGATCTATGCTTGCGACACAAACTCTCACGACAATCAATGTCGACTTATGTCAAGTCTCTGAAAGGATAGGCCGATGTATTACACAGACCCTGACAAGCCTACATTATCCCTGGAAATCAGAAGAAACTCTTTTTCTTGCCATTCATCTTTTCTTTTTTACATTATGGTATTTTTGGTATACTGGTATACTTGGCCTATTGGTATTTTTGTTTTGATAGGCTATGCCAGGCAATGGTGTATTCAATGGAAATCTGTCCACTAAAACGAAGAACAACAACAAAAAACATTATTATTTAACTATTTAGAAATCCCTCCCTGGCCCCTGTCAAGCACATTTGATATGGAAACGAGTTAAACACCTCCCTTCTTCAGGAATACACTAATAATACACTATACACTATGGGCGGTGGTAGTGTAGTGGTTAAGGAGCTGGGCTAGCGTGCAGTAGCCTGCCTGGAAGTTGTCTGTTCAATTCCCGGACCGTTGTGCCCTTGAGCAAGGCACTTAACCCCAAGTTGCTCCGGGTACAATGTAATTCCTTGTAATATAGCTGACATATGTAAGTCACTTTGGTCAATAAGTGTCTGCTAAATGTAATGTAATGTGCACTATGATAGGTACAGTAGCCTACTCTCTCCTATGTATAGGCTACTGATTTGTCTGTACAGTTTTTTCTCAATAAAATATTACAAACATATTTTCTGGGGCGCTTTTCAAGTCAC
The DNA here is from genome assembly GCF_017589495.1 of Alosa alosa. Taxonomy (NCBI): domain Eukaryota; kingdom Metazoa; phylum Chordata; class Actinopteri; order Clupeiformes; family Clupeidae; genus Alosa; species Alosa alosa. The sequence continues at coordinate 14,262,454 of NC_063197.1, read as the reverse complement.
ACAGGTAGGCTATGTGCACTCCTTTGAAAAAAAAGAGAAATGTGACGTCAAGAATTGTCACCCCAAATAGAGCACCGAAAACACAGCGCGCGTTCACATATGCTACCACATCTTGTCGGACTGGTGCGCGCGCGCGCAAACACACACACTGGCTGCCCAGACCTGCCTTGAATAGTGGAGGGGCTTTACGACGAGCGAAGCACACACAGACAGCGCGTGTGCATTGTCGAGAATCACGCCTGGGTCTAGGACCACTGGAAAACGTTCTACGCTACGCTGCCCACGAACTCTATTAGTTCGGACTCTATTCGTATCAATGGCTTGGTTTTGAAATCGTTTACAAATATTGGTCTGAAGAAGAGGAGACGGAGGGCTGAGATAACGTGCGCGCGAAAGAGAGAGGACGAAAGAGGGAGAGAGAGAGAGAGAGAGAGAGAGTAAGAGCGTGAGAGGCAGGGGGTGAAAGGAGACTATCACGATGATGGAACTTACAATGGAGAACATTGGGAACCTCCACGGCGTTTCTCATAGCCATCAAACGGAGGACCTGATGAACTCTCATCACGGACGACAGTCCTCACACAGAAACCTGGTGTCGCACGGGCGCTCGGCGATGGTTTCCAGCATGGCTTCAATTTTGGAAGGGGCTGGAGACTATCGCACGGACCACGCATTGTCCGGTCCTTTACACCCGGCAATGACCATGTCCTGCGATTCCGGAATGAGTTTAAGCAGCACCTATACTACACTAACGCCGCTGCAACACCTGCCTCCCATTTCCACGGTCTCCGAGAAATTTCACCATCATCCCCACCCTCATACCCATCACCATCCGGCTCATCAGCGTCTCACTGCCGGGAACGTTAGCGGCAGCTTTACCCTTATGCGCGATGACCGGAGCCTAGCGTCTATGAGCAATCTTTACAGTCACTACCCCAAAGATATGTCTGGTATGGGACAGTCGTTATCCCCTCTGTCCAACGGGCTTGGGTCTTTGCACAACTCTCAGCAGTCTCTCTCGGCCTACGGTCCTGGGACCCATCTTTCGAACGACAAGATGCTGTCCACGGGAGGCTTCGAGAGCCACGCGGCCATGCTGTCTAGGAGCGAGGATCACCTAGCTCGGGGTTTAGGGAGCCATGGTGCTGGCATCATGACCTCTCTCAATGGAATTCACCATCACAGTCACCCACACTCTCAGGCCAACGGGTCTATGTTGAACGAACGGGACAGACAGTCTGTGGGGGGTGGTCAGGGAGGAGGACCAGGGCAGGTGGAGGAGATAAACACCAAAGAGGTGGCACAGCGCATAACCGCGGAGCTCAAAAGGTACAGCATTCCGCAGGCCATCTTCGCCCAGAGAATCTTGTGTCGGTCGCAGGGAACGCTTTCTGATCTGCTCCGGAATCCCAAACCATGGAGTAAACTCAAGTCTGGACGAGAAACCTTTCGGAGGATGTGGAAATGGTTGCAAGAACCCGAATTCCAGAGAATGTCCGCTCTCAGATTAGCAGGTAAGAAGAAAACTGCTCGGGGTTGTTGTAAATACACAAAAGTTAATAGACGCAAATAAGTATCTACCCCCACACACACACACTCTCTCTCCCTCTGTGTGTGTGTGTGCGCGCGCGCGCGCGCGTGTGAGATCATCAATACCTATAGTAGCATAATAAGAGTACACATTGTTGTTGACATAGCTTGTTTTGAGAGACTTTATATTTCTAAGAACTTCGAATAACTACAGCACTGTTGTGTTGATGAATACGTAATGCTTTTCCGAATTTACTTGTGAAGTCCTAAAGTTCTTTATATTGAAGTCCTAAGATAAATGTTCCATTATGCCACTGCACAATTGTACAACAAATTAATATTCAGATACTTTATGGCATAATCTTAGCAGGTCTATAATAATCACTGACATGATGCAGGAAAGGGACATAGCTATGCTAATTTTTGAATGGACAAAAGTGTGATGTTTTTCATTATTCTTTTTAATTGTGGGACATAGTTTCTGGAGGACATAGGCCTACTCATGCACTGATTTGAATTGATTGTTCACAAAAACACTATCAAATCTACTTGCACATGAAATATTCTACACAAGTTCTGAGAGCTTTGTTCTCTCTCTCTCTCTCTCTCTCTCTCTCTCTCTCTCTCTCTCTCTCTCTCTGTGTGTGTGTGTGTGGGGGCTGCTATTATATGCAGCCTACTACATAGGCATTCCCACATATTTCCCCAAAACAGGGGCCTATAGCAAGCACATCTCCATCATCAGAATAGGCCGATGACCCCCTCAATATAGATCCGTTTGTAGATCAGATCTTAAATACATCTCTACTGACACACAAGGCGCTACCAAACGTCAGTCCTAGCTTGTGTTTGCAGTACATCAGTGGAGAGTTCAATTAACAGGGCATACTGGCATATTTTAGTTCCAGTCAATGCCCTATTGAAAAGCACTTAATGGAATGTAAATTGTTCCTTTGCACATTTACAGGGGTTCTGGTAAATAAAGATTTAAACACTCCACAATTGTCTCTTTAAGTGCCATTGCTGTTAAACCTAATTGGGCCTGAGGATTTTATATCTTCCTCTCCATAATAAAACCAGGAATCCTTTAGGTTGAAACAAGGCATTCTACAAGGTAGAGTTTAAAAGCATGCCTTTCTTTGCCTTTTTTGACATGATGGCTGGTTTTAAAATGGATGCTGGTATTTGCAGAATGCAATATTCAATTGCATATTTCAAACAAGTCTTTTAGGAAATAGAATTGATTTAGCCATAAACTGAGTAAGAATAATCGTGAGTGGTGATTTTTTTATTGAGTGGGAGTTCATTATTATTATTATTATTATTATTATTATTATTATTATTTCTGATCGCTGTGTTTGTTATCGTTGTTACTGCTTTACTGCTATTGTTGTTTAACATAGGCTATAGCCTATCTGCGGTGCTGTGGTCGACCTTCTGCAGTTGGCCATTACACCACCACCATGTGCTGTCAGGTGCTACTATGTGAAATCTGGGCTAAATTACTAATGGCTGAAATATGCAAATTCAGGGAACAACATTTTACTTATTGCATTTAAATTTGCTATTATTCCCTGTGGGAGCACAGGTCTGGGTCGGGTGATTGGGGGAGAGAGGATTCAGAGAGAAAGAGAAAGAGGCTGGCGATACTCAGTCGGCCTCATCAATCAATAAATTCAAATTACTATTCCAAATTCATCACAGTCACACAAATCAATATGGTCGCTTTGCTTGGCTAATGCGAAAACGTTGTTAGTTGTATGCGAACGCTATTGTTCCCTCGTATTAAAGGCGGTAAAATCAGACCATATTGAGGACGTTGACTTTTCGGAGGCTGTCGCTGTCCATGATCTATCCATAAGTACTAAAGTCAAAATGACACCATAGATATTGAACTCTAACAGGACTTTTGAGGATTTGTGTGGAAACCCTACTTTTGGTTATTAACTTACGACGGACCTTTGATATTGTTAGTTGAGTTGTTGTGCCAGGCAGGCCCACCTTTTTGAGAAAATTCAGATATAGCCTACAGCGGCCCATTGCTCATGCTTCTTTTATTTCCCTTAAATTGAATAGGGATAAAATGGGCCTACAATCCCCTTTACCAAAGCGGCTTTGCATTTAAGAATTACTGGTTATCAAATAGCAAGAAAATGTAATTTTAGTTAGCAATAGGTGCTTGTCATGGACATGTGGAAGTCCACCTAGAAAGAAGGTGTGAGCGGAGGCAGTTAAAGATTGCGTTAACGATGAGAAACAATTCGTCTCTGCATGGGAGCTGAATTCTGCACTCCATCTCAATGTATTTGGTCGGGTCAATAAAGCAGTGATCGATAAAGATAGCCAGTGCATCTATCAATTATTCCGGCTCAGCACTCTCTCCCATTGGAGTCCCTCAGAGGGCTTTGGGGGTGGGGGTCTAGGGAACCGAGCAAGACTATAATGGCCAAAACCTCCCCTGTACACCTTTTTTCATCTCCATTGTAATTGATGTTACAGTTGATATGCCGACTGGGCATCGTTTGTGCTGTGCCTCTGACATGACCACTGAAGACTCGTAGATGAAGAATCGTAGATATCCTGGCAAACATACCCACCCACGCAATATCCTAGAGGTTTAGATTCGACTTTACAGGCAGCCATGTTGTATCTAAGATTAATAAGAAACCCATACATGCGTTGTAATTGGCATGCTACAGAGAAATCAGTAGATCACATGAAGCGCTCATGGGAAATCAGACAGTAACTGAAAGATCAAATCCTTTTATAATTTCATATAGCAAGCACCCATTCGCAACCTAGCTGGTAAGCGATACTGTGTCTGTTGGAGATGCCAATTCTGGTTTACTATGTACATGCAGCTGGAAAGGAATTATGGCTAAAGTTTCAACATATCTTACAGTAGGCTAACAGAAATGTTACATATTGCCTCTTGGGTTTGCACAAACCTAAACCTGATATTATAGCCGTGCATCATTGTACCCTCTTCTGCTGACGCACTCCACCCTTGCAATATTTTAAAAAATAAATCACATAGGCCTAAATAACCACGAAAATTGAATGGTGGCTCATCAACATTTTGTGTTATGCAGAGCGATACAGTTTGTACTTAGATACAACTTATGTGTAGTGTATTCCGCGGGTAATGAAACACACGCTTACTGGATGGTGGAGGGTGGAGGCAGACGGGGAATGTGATCGATATCCACTTTAATAATTGATACTCGAACGTAGGCTATACGGACAGTGTTTGAACCATGCGGTTGCAGAGTCACTGTTCGGTAACCAAAGTAAAAAACTCGTGGTAAACACAGAGATAATGTCTCCAGGAGAACTACTACCACAGACCGCATCGCCTAACCTCAGATTAAAACACATCTAGAACAAGTGGCCTAGTTCCATAGGGCTACATACAGCATGCAACCACAACAGATGAAGCAAAAGAGTGGCATATACAGACGCGGTTTCTGTTCGGTAACCTCAGACAATGGATAGGCTTACGTTTAGGTGCATGGGTGCCGTAGCTTATATGTGACCAGGTTATAAAATAGGTCTACGTCTCCATCAAATGTAGGCTGGCTCGAATCCGTATCGATTTCCGCCCCCCCACCCACCCCCTTCTCACCCCTCCCCGATCGCTTGAGCTGAACCAAACAATCCAACGCTCCTGCCTGCCCCTCCCCCTCCAATTCACTGGAACACAATTTTATCCATGAGCTGCCTACCTTCATAAAACATGCCTACTACCAGAGAATGCTTAATACATAGAAGCCTCAAACTTGTACCCTGGAGAAGAAGTAATCAAATGCCATGCGCACCACTCGGTCTCCAGAGTCAGAAGTGGTCAAGTACACGACAACTTGGACATTCACCATTTCACTTATTAAACGAAATTGCACTGGAGCCAATGTCAACTGTGCAACGTTAAATGTCATGGCACAATGGCTAATCTTCGTGGAACACTGCCTCCTTAGAATAGAGGGCTGTGTAGGCTTCTCCGTTTACTCTGTCCCACCTTGCGAAATGGGACAGTAATCACCAACACATTCTACACACCGTTGCTGGCTCAGTGCTGCATAAAATACTGTCTGTTCTATTTCCAATGATCAATTCTTATGCTCCCTTCCCTCCCTAGCCAAACTGGATCGATAAAAGAGAATGACCTTTAAATCAAATTGCTAAGAGACCCAACTGCTCACGAGGTATGCGTCAAGGGGTTAAATTACATTACGTCACCAATTTAAACACTCCTTTTCATCACGAGGAAGTACCAGGATGCATCGTCCTCAGACTGAACGTAAACACATTAGTAATAATCCGCCTTATGATTTTTTTTTTACAGCAATACAAGTGCTGTCTGCATCTCAACGGCGTAGAAGCAACCAAAGTAGGCCAAATGCGTCTGCATGAAACCCAAAAGCAGTCAGGCAGCCATTCAGTCTACCGAGAACGCAAGAAGGTGGATAGGGACACACTATCGCCTGTCATTCACCCTCCAGCCTTCAGATTGATTGATAGATAACCACATCGGCACCTACAGTGTTACACGATCAGCCAACTGGAAAATCACAGTGTAGAACCAACAACCAAAATGTAGTGTGCGCTGCAAGTATGTCACATGTAAATGTGACGTGTAAATGCAAGTAAAGCTGGTCTAAATAAAACAAAAAATCCTGATGTTAATTGTTGTAGGCTATGTGATTCCTTTTGTATATTATAACATTGGAAAAAAGAACAGCTTCTTATTGCGTTTTCCCACCAGAGGATGGCGCTCCAACATAGCACCATCGCTTCCTTCTAAGCACTGCTGAAAGTTTATACATCAACTAGTATCATCAACCTATTTCAGGTTTTCAAATCTCTTGGCTCAAATAATTGCAGACCACTTGCCTTACTTGACTTAACAGGGTTCAATAGACAAACAAGAGGAAATTATCTTAAGTTATACGCTAATTGACTCTTGTGCATGTCTTTAAGCGTTTCTTTTGTCATGACTTTACCCTTTAAATAATCAATAATTATTGATAAAACGTGCTCCTCTACGATATTTACCGAGACTTGAATCTTTGCTTATTCCCGGGTCGTTTAATTTATGTGAAAATCCACTTGGTGCTCTCTACTTGTGAAATATCAGAACGATTGTTAATATAGCTTATTCCTAGGGCCTACAGTGCTAGAAATTCAGCTTTTTAAAAGACATGAATAGGCCTACTATAACGAATGTCGGTAATATTATTAAGAATTAAGATCGACGACGCTCCTATTTTGTATAGTTTGTACATTTTAGAAAGAGAAAGATACATTCGGGTAATATAGTAATCGACATTACGTTGCAGTAGTTGATAAGAGGATATTATCATTTGGAAAATGATCCACTGAAACATTTAGGCCTGCCACTGTTTTTCGCCTTGGCCACTCGTGGCGCGAAAACGTAAGAGTTCGCTGTTCGTCGTGGTAGTGCTGAAATCAGGCTGGGCCTACACCGGGCGTCATGTTCATGGCTGTAAGTGTAAGCGCTGAAGATATGCGTATCAAATCACAGCAAGATGCACTTCGCAAATTCTCGCGGAGACTAGAAAAATATGTATATATCCACAAGTGTGTGTGTGCGTGTGTTTGTGTGTGTGTGCGCGCGTCCACGACCTTAAGTTGTAACAAGAGGAAAAACACACAGCACAAGCCAAAACGTAATTTTGTGCAAAATAATATTCAGGTACTTTCAATTTGAGAAATTAAGTCGCCCATTTTATGTTATATTATTGATTATTTAATCAGCGTCTAATGTTCATATGCATGAATCAATACACTGCATTAATTGCTTTTTGGAAGGGTTTCTGCACAGTCATCGACCAACAAACATAATCAGTTCATGCCTGTGTTGGTGGTTCAGAATGGAGGGAGTAAGTATATTGTTGTCACAGAAAATGGAAAGTTTTATGAATGAAAAATACGTAGATTTAACAAGATACCATGTAGGCCTACCCTACACAGCCTATATTACTGAGTTTTTCCAGATAGCTGTCTTTGTATCGATGTAGGCTAGTTTAGCTTAATATTTTCCAACAGTAATCTTGAAAAGGTATGCTTATGAAGATGTAAAATGAATGTTAGGTTAAGGGAAGTAAATTGTACTGAAATGAGTTTTTAACACGTTAGAAGTGGATTCAATTTGTATTAAAGCTTAATGGAATTAGCTATGAAAAACACAGCCTGAAAACAGAATTTAAAAAGCTAAATATCCTAGTATATTTTTTATATTCTATTGTCACTCTTTGTATGTGATCCTGTGTCCTATGCTTATTTAGGCCTACTTGGTGTTTTACTTTAGACTATTTAGCATATTCTCTTCCCATTTACAACAACACAAGCGGTCCAAATTGCTGAAAGACAGATAAAATAAATATAAATGTTTATTAAAGAGGTTATTTGTAAGGAGCAGTAATCTAAGGGGCTGATTGACTGTCCTAGGGACAGTTCAGTGACATTTCCATATGTGACCATCTTTGATATTAACCAGTGAAACTTAGGTTACTTTTGATGGAAGAATAAACAGTACCAGGCCCTAATGCCTACGCAGCCCACCCCGCGTAGTCTACCTGTAGCTACTGTATATGCAAACCGAGATAACAAAATGTCACAAATTTTAGTGTTAGTATTTTGTAGGCCTATATTCCAGGTTATTATTATATTCCAAGTATTCCAGGCTATAGCAGGATGAGAGAGAGAGAGAGAGAGAGATGACTTGAATTAATATCCCTTTAATTTTGTATGGCCATGATGGCGTTCCATTATTTAGCTGAAGAGGAGTTTTAGGTGTTGTCTTTTGTCTATCTCCATCTTGTTTTTTTGCTGACAACTTCAGAATTAACTGTTCCGAAATCGACCTTTGAGACGATTAGCAGAACCTGTTGATAAAAAATGCTCGCTGTCCCATAAATCACACGACGGAAAAAAGATCAAATCAATATGTTAAAACATGAACAATGCACTAAACTGAGTGATGGCAGTGGTGGTAGGCCTACTGGCCTTAAAACAGAGATGATTGACCAGTGCTCTTCAGTTCAGCTCACTCTTTTTATTATCTGTTAATATTAACTCTCATAATATTAACTCTCAACTCATAAAACAAATGTGTTGAAAACAACTTGCGTTGTTTTTAAACACATCTCTGTGTCCAGATAGGGACAACACAATTTGTGTTGTTTCATTTTTTATTTGTTACACAATATGTGAAGAAAATAACACAACTTGCTTTGTTTTTATAACACATCTCTGTGTGCAGATAGGAACAACACGTTCATTTTAAGTGTCTAGGCCCTATAGTTTGAAGTGTAGAGTGTATAGTTGTTTGACGTTGTAAATGTTGCCTTTATCAGAAATGACTCGAAATCGTGCAATTCCCAATGCTTCTTGTCACTATGATTTTTGTGTTCATGACTTCCTCCTTGTGCCACAGACAGTAAAGCTCGTCGCGAGTGCTGGGCCTCTCGTGCACTCAGAACTGGCCAAACCTATAGGGAATTTTGATCCGACTTATAGGCCTATGTCGCATCTATCAGAAATGTAGCAATTAAATATGTTTCCCAAATCGTGCAGCCCTATTAGAGTGAAATTACTTCTGGATACTTTAAAGAACAGTAACAGTAACAGTACTTTGAAGTAACAGATCAATCTTGCATCCACGCAATACAGATAGAAAAAGGGAGTCAATCTTAAAACAATAGGTAGTCCTAGGCTATATGATTTGTATTTGCAAAATAAACAAATAAATAAAAATCAAACAATTAGGCTAAATGAAAACAAAGACTTGTTGCACATCGCTAATTAATAACGATTATTCGTTTATCTTTATTTGATTTGTTTATCATTTGATAATCACTGATTCTCAAATGATAAACATGAATTATATGATTAATTCTATCTACCATTCTGCACATCCCAGAGGGATGAACCGTGCCAGTAGCTAGTGCATTTATTTGTTTTTCCTTTGCCACGATAAACTGAACCAGTGCTGAGAGGTAAATAGAAGGGGTTGACTGAACGTTTCTCGCTTGCAGCAGGCCGGCCTCAGCGGTGGAGTCATACCGTCCGCACCCAATTTCAGATCACCCCCTCCCTCTCTCCCATCCAGCAGCAGCGCATCGATCCCCGGCAGACTGGTTGGCTGCTCGGTGCGGTTAGGGATCGATCCCCTCCCAACCCCCTCACTTCCCCAGCTGAAAATCACACACACACACACACACACACACACACACACACACACACGTCCAGCACGGCATTCTCATTCAACTTTCACACGCTTTATTTATTTATTTATTTATTTATTTATGTATTTCTCTAATTATTTATTTACCACAAATTAGTATTTCATCATCTGAATCTGATTATTTTATCGGTGAAAGTTCCATTACGAAGTCATTGTGGTTGACACATAAAAAACGATTAAAAATGTGGAAGAAAAAGAAAGCTTCAGATAAACTATATAGCCTATGTCATCAAAAAATAATACAATTAGATAATATATAGGCCTGTAATCCATAATCAGTAGGCCTATTTAAAAAAAAAAATAAGGTTAATTTTGACCATGTGACATGCTAAAATTCTAGCTTCGAACCAGGGGCACAAACAGATCAAAACTCTTGGGCCATGGCAGACTTTTTCGGAGTGTTTTCAGTTAAGCTGGCAGACACTTGTAGGAAATGGGCAGTATATTAGCACCAATTGTCCCCTATTACATTAATCAGCATTGAACTGAGGAGTAGTTAGAGACGGTTGAACCTTTGCGCGCAACCGGTTGCGCTTTACATTGCATTCAACAGCCAGGGAATGAAGACAAAAGAAAACACTCAATATATTTATCATTTATTTTTGCCACTGGGTGTTTTAAATATGGAAGTTTTGCTTTTAGACTGAATTCGTTTTATGTGTAAAAAGAGATTGTTAGGCCAAGCCTACCCTCTGCTGACAAAGTCTATGCTTAAGTAGGGCCTATGCCAACATAAGAAATTGGCTTAGCTTGGACAGCAATACGGTTTATGCGTACTTACATTTGTTTTAGCCTACATTTACCACGTAACTGTAAAACCTCACTAGATCCGCTACACTGAATCGAAATTTATAACCTATTGTCATGTGACACGTCATGTGACAATATTCGCATAATTTCTATTTTAAAAAAAGATGTTGATACACTACCAAGAAAAATGTAGGCCTAACAAATGGCCAAATCACTGTGTTATCGTTTAATTTCAAATCATATTTATCAATGTTGCACAGCCTTGATACTGTAGGCCATAACTTCTAGGCCTACTTCCAAATACCACCAGGCATCCCCAGTTCTTAACATACCAGTAAATCAATTACCTAAATAAGTTATGCGTCTATTTTTTATATTCTGATTCACAATTAATTTAAGGTCTGAATTTAGAAAATAATAAACAAGAGACATTTAACAGCCTCAGTGTGAAGGGTACAATATACAGTAGGCCCAACTGATTCACCACCCCAGTCCAGTGGCTGTGGCCAGACATTTACTGATAACATTTTACCTAACGGACAGCCTACAAACTGAACCAAAGTTGTGTAACTTTGTCAAATATTATTGCATTACCTATAAATCTTTTTTTATTTAAGCCCCACCTCCAAACGCCACATGATTTCACAATTTCACAATATTACAATAAGCCAACTAGGCGATGTTTGCTTAAAGAATTTTCACAAAGACATTGCATTTCATAAAGACATTGCCATCTTTTCTCTCTGTGGCTTGTTTTTGGCCTGGACAAAACATTGCGTCCAAGTGTTAGGCTACCAGCGATGATGGTAGGATAGCTGTAGCCTAAACGGCTAGCTACTGAATAACTTTGATTTGACTTCACCGCTGGACTAATCTCTTCTTCTGAACTTGAGTCCATTTGTGGTCACCCGTTTCCTAGGTGCCGGACATAAAGACATTGGCTAAGCTTTCCTTGGATCCTGCCTGGCCTACTGTTTATGAGTGCTTCTATGTCGCGCGACTCTTTGGGCACTGCAGCTGTAAAATCTGCAATGATCGATTTTCTTTTCTCCACGGCGCGTTTGGTTCAGTAATCAGGGCCCCCTTCCTCACCGATCGATCGTTATTGATCACAAAAACCCTTCGCCTGTAACCTCGGCAATAGGCAATAACGCCCAAACGTTGTGAGAGACACCTGCTGATTGGACCTTGAAATAACAACGGGGTAGCAGTAGGCTACAAGGCAGTATCCTGAAAGCTCTCAAAATGTATCTCTCATTCGTCCTGAATGTTATGGGTGGTCTTGGGGAAAATGTTGACTTTTAAAAAAGTTTTTTTTATTATGAGTATGTATTTTATCTTCAGCGCATTTCTGGTTTGTTTGTGAGCCGAGTGTGTGCTGTGCACTACAGCAGTGTGTTGAGAAACGCTGGCATGATGGATATGGTGGCAGGTTAGATGACCATGGTAAGCAGATTTGACTGCTGCAGGTGATCAATGGGGCTCTGAGTCACTGTAATCAGAAACAGAGCACAGCTTCTCTTCAGCAACACTTGCTCTCTCTGTGCACACGCTTGAGTGTGTGAGTGAGTGTGGTTAGCAGAGATGCAGAAATGGAAAAAAAGTGAAAAGATTTTGAGGATGGAGAAAATATATATCATTTGACTGTGTGTGTGTGTGTGTGTGTGTGTGTGTGTGTGTGTGTGTAAGAGAGAGAGAGAAAGAGAGATGTTTTACATTTTGTAAACAATAGGAGAGGTAGCAGAAACAAAAAAGAAGAAAGGAACATGTAAATGGTAAAATATCAGAATTCAGACTTCTCATAATTTAGTTTAATTTAGTGAATAAATGTTACTATGGGAAATTGTCAGGGATGCACCTAAAGTCAGTAAATTACAAGCACCATGAAACACACATACAATCAACAAACGTCAAAATCAATTTATTTCAGCATGATTTTCAAGAATCAACATCACTATGCTATTCACATCCACAGTTAAGTCAAGGTTAACACAATTCATTGCAATGTTGTGTGAATATTCCACAATGCCTGCTTCACCATCTTATCTTGAGAAATACTGTGAGTCGTAAGCTTGTTTTTTTCTTATAAAGGCAGTTAAAAATACTGGCTCTTAGCTCAATGGATAGACCTCCAGTGGCCTCTGTTTGAAGTCGCAGACTGCAGACCTGCTGGAGGGGATTCAGGCCTCCGTCCCGATAGACAGCCCCCGCCTTATGCCAAATCCTAAAGCAGTCCGGGTCAATATATCTCTCACTTTCCCTTTCTTGCTTTCTCTCTTTCTCTCTAACTCACTTTCTCTCTCTCACACACACACACACACACACACACAGACACACACACACACACACACACACACACACACACACACACTAACACACACACACACACACACACACACACACACACACACACACGCATGCAATACATTCAGGTACACACACACACACACACATACACACATACACATGCATGTACACACATCCTTACACACACGCACACACTAAAGCATGGTCTCTCTTTCACACACACACACACACACACACACACACACACACACACACACACAAAGCTCCCTTTTGGGCAACAGTCACTCAGTTTCCCAGTGCGAGCCCAAACCGCATTAATATTGAATCAAACAGCAGTGTCTCCAACCAGGCTGGAGTGCTCACCGCAGGCTAGCCTCTCGCCTCTCGCCTCTGCTGAGATGGGAGTGTGTTCTCCCCAGGGACCAGGGATGGATTAGACCTAAATCACATTTAATTCAAGGCCGTACAAGGGAGCCAAAGTTGTTGCGAGGTTGGTGTGCGGGCTAATTTTATGTGCAACTAGATGGCACTCTACCGTCTTTATTACAGGCAACAAATCACTGGGTTCTTTTTTTTTGTCGGCCATTTTATTTTTATTCTGGGCCCTCTGTGTCTCGCACTTCAGTTTTATATTTTGGATGTGAAATAAAATGTCTCCTTCCTGTGTCCTGATCACCCCACCCCCACCCCCCACCCCCCTGTTCACAGCTTGCAAGCGAAAGGAACAGGAGCAGCAGAAAGACCGCAACATGGCCCCCAAGAAGCAGCGACTGGTCTTCACGGATCTGCAGCGGCGCACGCTCATTGCCATCTTCAAGGAGAACAAGCGGCCGTCCAAGGAGATGCAGATCACCATTGCCCAGCAGCTGGGCCTGGAGGTCAGCACGGTCAGCAACTTCTTCATGAACGCCCGACGCCGCTGCATGGACCGCTGGCATGACGAGCACCTTGGCGGCAGCCCTGGGCAGCCGGGCACCTCTGCCACCACCTTCTCCAAGGCCTGAGAGGGAGGGGGGGTGCGCGCTGTTGGAGCCAGGCGCCAGGCCTGGTGCTGCCATCGCCATTGCCACTCACTCGAGGTCGCCCATGAGGAGCTGTTAGCAACGTGCTAAACGATTCTCTCCTTCAGTCCTGCTCTTTTACTTCCTCCATTTTGTTTTTCTGTCTCTGTCGGTTGGACTGTTATTATGCGGAATAGAACATAGGTAAATAAGTGTTCAGGACCACACATGGACAGACATTATTTGGTAATTTTGATTCGTTGTTTTGTTTAGTTTTGTTTTTGGTTCGAAGTCCAGCATCATGTTGAAAATCCTACCGACGTGCTGAGATGTCAAGCCTCAAATAGCCTCTTCACTCTGACTTGTTGCTAAAATGAATTCCTTTAAGCATTCCCCTACTGCGTTTGCTCAGCCTCACTGGAATCATGTGTATGTGAGGGCTCGTCAGCAAAAGAGCAGCAATAAGCACCACAGCACACAACCTTCTCTTGTCCCAGGCCACTGTACATGGCACTCAAAAAGAAAGAAAGGAAGAAAACAAACCAAAACAAAACAACAATACAGTTCCCGCAGGAAGCAGTTTTGCCATCCTTGTCACCTCACCACACCCCACCACACCACATCCCACCCATTACCAGAGGTAGCCTATTCTCTGAAGCCCAAGCCATTTCATGGAGGCTCTTTCAGATCATGCACCAGGCTAAAGAATTGAAAATGTAATCGATGCAGACAGAAAGCAAGGGGCCTTGACCCTTCCTGAAGGTGAAACGGAACGCGCCTCACAATGAAGATACTCAGGTCTGCCCCAGTTCAGGTCTATATTTTTGCACAGATGTTGGATAACCTGCTGGGAAGGCGGTCTGTCCTTGCTTGTAAAAGTGAAGCGACTCTGTTCCTCACCATTAGGAAGGTTCCTGAAATAAAAAATACGTCTGTTTCTGTTTGGTGAATAACAATGAGGAGAGGAAGAAAAGAGTGATACTGTCGTTGCTTAATAGCCTCTGAGGAGAGAGAGAATAAAGAGCACACGGAAATCCAGAACATTACACAATCCTCAACCTGCACAGAGTGGTAGTGCCACCTGGTGGCCAAAAGAGGAATGGAAATTTAGCAACGCCAAAGAGACGGTTAATCATTTCCCAGACAATAGGACGAGCCACGTCGGCAAATGTGGTGTAAGGTTAAATCTGAGAAAAAAAGGACTGATGGATAGTCTCTGTGACCTTGTCAATCTTATTTGTGTTCACAAGGCGTAAAGATTAGGGAAGCTCCACAGATGGACTGTAAGACACAAAAATAGTCATGGTAAATTTATTACAATTTATATCCTTCTCCTCTATAGCCTACTTTGGGGCGTGTTATACATGATTTTAAATTCATACTGACATCAACTTTAATATGGAAGGGAAGCTGTAGGTATTTGCACAGCACAAATAGCATCAAACATTGTAATCTATCTGTTAACAACCTTCAAATTATGATTGTCTGACATCATTTTCATTGTATAAATATCCCATTATTATTACTTTATTTATTTTTAAGGAGGACATGTGGTTGACCACATAGCAGTCCAAAAATATTTCAGAAACTAGTGCCAATGATAACTGCCTTAATGCTAATCAGTGATGGTACTGCGTTCACACGACTTCAGCAAGCCCTACCCCTCTTAATGGGCAATGTGTGCCATAGCAACCAACAATCATCTTTAAATGGATTAGAATCTAGCTACTTTTTTCTACGCATCAGAATGTCTGAAAGAAATTAGACAAGGAATCTCAATGGACAGCTGCTACACAGACCACAAGACAAAGGACACCCTTTCAGAAACACAACAAACACAGCGATCGTTCTGTCTTTGGTTCTCTACCTCCTCTCTCATCTCTTTCTTCCTACTCTCTCTCTGTCTCTCTCTCACACTATAATAATGATGCGGGTAATTAGTACCATAGACACAAAGTTTCTATTTCTTGTTACTGTTGTGATCTGTCGTGCATATGTAAGGCACCTTGTTCATAAATTGCAAATGGAAAGACGGATGGACTTTTTTTAAAAAAGGAAATTGACTGGAATGGAAAAAAACAAGTAACAGTGAGACTGAGAAAACTGGAGACCACTGGAAACTTCACATCCCTTCAAGCACCCACAGGTGATGAGGGAGATGGCTTAAACCAGGACCCGGGAGAGGGGCCTAAGGACTACTCGTTCTCTCTCCTCTGTTGCCATGGCGATAGGGCCGAGATGCTCCGGAGACCCCTTCGCCCCTTTGGAGCCGAGGAGAGAGGCGTGTTAAAGGAGAACAGTGCAACCTCCAACTCACCCCTTCTCTTCACATGGAAGAGGAACAGAAGGTTCCGGAGGATACCGCCAGGTCTACACGCTGTCTCCACAGTGGTGCAACTGTAGCATTTTTCTGGGGGAAATTTTAGGTAGATGTACTGTTCTGGTTAGATAGGGCATTGTTCATGCCAAATTGTTGGTAGAGGGAGGTTCACTCGATTTGCTATAAGCATTGAGTTAAAAAAGAAAATGAAAATGAGACAAACAATTTGTGTAACACAATTCAGAAAGGAATCTGCAATGTACATTAGCTTGGAAAAAATGACCTTTGTTTGTAGTGAGAACCAGTGTGGCTACCTCACTGAGCTGAGTGGTTTGTGAAACCGCCACTGATACCAAAGATTTTTTCGACCTGCCGGTCCTAATCTGCCCAGGGGGACACTCACCCCTTCCTCTCCTCCTATTCTGCCCTGGACCGTTACACACACACACACAACATGCACACACACAGACTAACTGACACACAATCATACAGAGGTACACACACACACACACACACACACACACACACACACACACACACACACACACACACACACACACACACACACACACTGCACATGCACACACACGCACACACACAGACTTACTGACACACAATCATACAGAGGTACACACACACACAAACTTACACACACAGCGCAGTCAGACTGCATTTAGCCACATTGAGGGAGGTGGCTGCCATGCAGATAGTGTTGAGTGCCTTTTCCCTTCAACCACGGGTGGGACTGCTCTGGGTTTACTGACAAAACACACACACACACACACACACACACACACACACACACACACACACACACACACACACACACACACACACTACTTACTTACTTTACTTGCCGTAATGGGGAAATATAACACAGCAATCCAAGTGTCACCTCTTAAAAAATGTTTGTTTTTCTTTGGACTTGCCATCTCGATACATCTGAGGAGAAGCACTTTATGATACTGAGAGTCAGTGGAGACTTTGATACAGTCAGTGTATTTGCAAAAGAGCGAAAAAAATCGTCCAAATCAAGTGATTTCAATCAATTTACTCATTAAAAATTGCACCAAATCCCTTCCTTCATTTCTTTCTCTTCATCCTGGCTCAGAGCTCTTTCGCTGTCTAGTGCACCTCTGCGCCTGGTCATTTTGGGCCTCCTCCCAGAGATATTTTTGTAACAGAGCAGGAGTGGGCGCTTTGTGACGTAAACGCTAGAAGTGTATCTATGCAATCCATGGCACAGAAGGCAACTCCAAAAAAAACACAACAAACAAGCTCCCCCTCATCAATCATCACTCCGCCTTTCCCTGTGTTTTGCTATAATACAATCTCTGCATGTCAGTGGTCGCCTATAGGCAAATGGATGTCATTCAGTCCGCCAGAGGTGCCTCATGACCCAGATCTCTTTGCTGCAATGGCCTGTGGTCCTCCATGAGTGCTGATTCCATGTCTCTGTAGGCAAAAGCAATATGGTTGGAGACCAGTTTGCTTATTTTGTGTGACTGTAAGTGCAGCTCATGGATGAATGTGGGTCATTCAGATCACTGGTATGCAGGTTCTCCACCTTTTCCCCTGGGCAGTGAAATGACTCGGCAGGTGTGTGTTGACAATTAATTCTGAAATACCTCAAACCTTTCATGTAAAGTTTATTGTAATTTAAAAATGAAAAATAACAATGATAGTGATTACGACGATAACTAATAATAGTTAGTTTTGAAAACTTGTGACTTGAAGCTTTATACTGTTAAACTATTGTTTTTGGATTTGTTTGCTAATTTTTCTTGTATGTTCTCTGTTTTTTTTCGTTTGTTTGTTTTTTTGCTATGGCATGTACTAACATTTTTCGTCAAGGAAAGACACTGAATGTTTCTGAGAAATATGAAGGGGTGTAAAAAGAAGTGTAAGAAATGAAGATAGAAAGAAAAGTGAGGGTTCAGACAAGAGGACCACACTTGAGGGAACACAAAAATAACAGCTTCAGAAGTTGTCAGAGACTAACTGCAGTTGATTTGGTTTGATTTTCAAAACCATGATTTTAATATCAACCAAAGGAAGAATCTTTTTTTTTTTAAATTCCACAACATTATTCTACAGTTCCATTCTACTTTCACCCTAATGCAAATACTCCTGGTTGTGTTTTTGATGTTATTTTAGAAAAACAAAAAGAAAAATGTCAAAAAAGGAGAAAACACTCCTCTCCTTGGAAAGGGGAGCATCTTTTGTTTTGTTTTGCATGACTATTGTATACTGTACAGACAAACAACAGGAATGACCTGTGCTTTTGTGGAAGAGAAGACTGGAGAGTCAGGGGAGGAGGGAGGGGCAGAGGGTGGGTGGAATTGGGTGAAGGGTTGGGATGGTTGGGTTTGGGATGGTGGAGGGGGTTTTCTTATTTTACACTCATTTCTTTTCTGTTATGTTTTGGTCACTGTTGTTTTTACTGGTTGTGTGTGCATGTGTTGTTGCAACCCTCTCCCCCTCCCCCCTCCCTTGCTCTTTCCTGTTCCCAGTGTGTCTCTTATGTATATAACCGACAGTGGAGGGGGAATGTCGGGAAAGGGGAGGGGTGGGGGGCAGTGTGTGCTAAGGGAGGTTCAAGTTCTGCCACAGAGCTGCTTTAATTCCTCCGCTTTGATCTAATATTAATGCTCTTTTCTTCAGACAGCGTTGCAGAAAGTACATGCCTATCCCATCCTCTCTGAAGCCTGACAACGTGTGTATACTGCTAGTTTACAATGAAGTGCTCATTGATTTGGATTACCAGATGTCCATGCAAAAAAAATCAGATGTTACCAACAATGCTTGGACAAAAACAACACCCCCACCCCCCTACACCCCCATCCCCTGCCCCAACCCACCGACCAGTAATGCTACTACTGTCAAACACCATAATGTGTCATTTCTTTTCCCTCTTGAACTGAAAGTTGTGAGTCTGCCTGAAGTCAAGAAAAGATAAGACCCCCTCCCCTCCTCATCCTCCTCCTCCTTCTCCTCCTCCTCCTCCTCCTCCTCCTCAGTCACACTGTGCTCTCCCCTCTTCTGTTACCTGTCAATCAATCAGAACCAAGTGTCTTTGTGATGGTAGAAGACAATCAGTTTCAAAACAAGAAAAAAAATGGAAACGGTAGAGCAAGAGAGAGAGAGAGAGAGAGAGAGGACAGGACTGGCCAGCGTGAAGGGCGCGAGGGAACGGAGAGGCTCCGCACAATCAGCCCACAGCTAAAGCCAAAATCGTGTCACGCACACTCCGTCTTAAGCTCACACACACACACACACGGGGCCGCACACACTGCACAGAAACATCAGCACCGGCAAACACCGCACCCTTTCCCCCTGCCCACGCGCAGCACTATTTCGGCTTCTGATCCGAGGCTTCGTCGGTACAATCATGCAAAGCCAAACGTGACAGGCCAGCCACCCACAGACATTCCTCCCATCTAGAGCGGTCTCTCACTGCCACGAGATAATCCCCAGAGGAGACAGGGCGGTCCAGGACTTCCCATCACCTGTCTCCCATCCCAACACCCCACCCCCTCACCCCCGCCGCATGGTCTCCTGCCGATCCACCCAGCCCTGCTAGAGAAAGAGAGAGAGAGGATGGCACTAATGTACCCAGCGGCTGGATGCTTTTGCACAGAAAACTATGCAAAATACCTGACCCTCAACCCTACTGTATGCTGATGGGTCAGTGTGTTTAAACACCTTTAAGCCCCTTCCCTATACCCCCCCCCCCCTCCTGCCCAACAAACCTCTTTCATAAACCGTTCTCCATATTTCGTCTCACTTTCTGGTGTCTTGCCTCCATGGGCACTTAAGGTGCTGCCTGCAAAAGGGTGCCTTCATCCTGGGATACTGGAAAAGCACTATAGCGTAGTCCCGCAGGTGTGGCGGACTGTGTTTTTACAAGCCTCCTGACTGCTCTGCTCAGAGATGGGGCTCGCTGCCTGCGGCTCTTGTTTTTTTTTATTGTAATGAGTGTCGTGCTGATGTGCAGGAAATACAGTGTGGCCATGCCCATGTTTATGGTTACATGGCAGGGGCTAATTTAAGTTGCAAACACAAACACACACACACACACACACACACACACACCAGCGGTACAGCTCAAAGGTTTCACACTTCAGTTGATTGTGATTGGAGTGCATTTAGCTGTTTGTATGCAAGGCACTGTCAAACCAAAGACCAGCTCACATACAAATATGTGCAAAGAGCGTATGCACAAGCACACACACAATCATTAAACGTGTACACAATGGCATGTGACGGAGCTACGAGGGCGTCACTCACATTGTTGATACCAAAGACTTAACCTCTAGTATGACAATCCCACCAGAGATTCGGACTTATCCGGGCTTCAGCGGTACAGCTCAAAAGGTTTCACACTTCAGTTGATTGTGATTGGAGTGCATTTAGCTGTTTGTATGCAAGGCACTGTCAAACCAAAGACCAGCTCACATACAAATATGTGCAAAGACGTATGCACAAGCACACACACAATCACAAACGTGTACACAATGGCATGTGACGGAGCTACGAGGGCGTCACTCACATTGTTGATACCAAAGACTTAACCTCTAGTATGACAATCCCACCAGAGATTCCGGACTTATCCGGCTTCCAGGGCTGCCCCCATTATTTCTGTATGCAGCGCATTAATATTTCACACACGTACGCACATATCCAGACACACACACGCACACACACACACACACACCTTGGCCTTGGCTGTGTGAGACAAAGCGAGCTGTGGGTGAGAGCCTCTCTTCCCCCTCCTGCCACAAGGGGGAGCTGGAGAGTCAGTGGAGTACTCTTTGTGTAGCTAAAGATGAGTTGTTGAGATGGAAATTTTGGAGTAATAACTGTTACAGAAAATAGAAAAAAAAAGCATTAAAAAAGGAAAAATATGGGTAAAATTGCGTGTTTTGAAATAAATTAACAAATAAAAAATCAATTGTAAAAACACTTGTGGTGTCTAAGCCTTCCTTATTTGTAATTCAGAAGTGGTTCTCTCAGCCTGTACTCCAAGGTCATCTTGATAAAAATCAATACCTCTTACACATACACGCACACGCAAAAACGCATACACACACACACACACAAACACACACACACACACACACACACATATATATATATATATATATATATATATATAAAATCAACCATAAAAAAATGATTCAGGTGTGTAACCTCCCACTTCACCAGGCTCAGCCTAGTGTTGATACTGGAGTGCTGTTTACATTTGTCCTCGTTAAACAACACATTAATGCAGCCTCCATGCAGATGAGAAACCCAGAGGCTTATGAGTTCATTGATTTTCATCAGACAAAGACCACAGATTTATATGCAGTGGGTTGACCTTGGCTGGTCAAGGAGAAAACGTGTCATTTTACCCTGATACTATTACAGTAAAAGTCCTCATGCATTTACCAGGGTATTGTACTACACTAACAAATAGTTTAATTAGTACAGTGTAAAATTATCATAGTAATGTTTCTTGGTTAGGACTCTAGACAATTAAATATATGACAAAATATTGAATAAATCTATTTTATTAGTAAAACTTTATTAAAATCAGCAATATAACAGAATATATCAGATCCCCATCTTTCACAAAGGAGAATGGGGGTTCTTTTATAGGGTATCAGCATTTCTCCCTGGGCTTTGCCTGCGCCGTGTGTGAGTCCATCCCCATTGGAAGTGGGCTTTGCTGCAGGCATGGGCGGATTATGAACTTTCGGGCCCCTGGGCCCAGATGTATTAAGGGCCCCCCACTAATTGTCGTATATTTGGGAGGGGGGGTTTGGGGGTCCTCCCCCAGAAAATGTTTAATTTGTTTGATGTGATTTCCTGTATTCTGGTACATTTTGGGGATGGCCAATACTAAATTCAATTCATGAATTCATAGCCTAGATCCTGATTTGTTGATATTGAGGCAATGATTCCATGCAAAGGCTTGGGCTTCAGGGCCCCCTGACCCCTTGGGCCCCTGGGCCTGGGCCCGGTAGGCCAGTGCAGTAATCCATCCCTGGCTGCAGGGGGACAGCGGTGCGGAGACCTGCCCCGGAGGTGATGAGGTGACCGATGCCCTTCCCCTGGGAGACGACGTATGAGGACCGCAGCTGGACAGATCCGTGGTGGAGCAGAGTTGCATTCATCTTGGTGAGCACACAACCCTGACTAGCCCAACTATTCTTGGTCAACTTCCTTGAATTATTCATGTTTCTCTCAGACACACACACACACACACACACACACACACATTCAGATCCATGGACAAAAGCAAAAAACAAGATCTTTTAGAACTGTTACTAACTTGTCCCATCTTCAGTTCTATGGTCACATTTTGGATTAAAGGCCAAACTCCCAAACACCTGTACAGTGGTTCCCACTTTCAGAACATGGTGTTCTTAAATTTGTTGATTTAGTTTATTTTGAAAAATACCTTGTGTCAAGAAAAAGGAACAGCAATGCACTTACACTCTCATAAGTACACACACACATACACACACACACACACACACACACACACACACACACACACACACACTTACACACACACACACACAAACACACACACACACACACACACTACCCACATGGATTAGACTGCTGGTTTACCACTGGAAGACATGGTTAAAGGAGAATTCCGGTGTGATTTTGACCTAAAGTGTTTGAAACATGGCGCCAGTGTGAACCTATGTCTCATAGCCCATCTCGGCTTGTCCCCTGCACTCGAAATCTGAAGCTAGTTAGCCCGATGCTACCAACAAGGCGGCTAATGCTGGTGCCTCGGGCATCGGTCTAGCCATGCAAATAAATCACTGTTTTACACCATTTACGAGGCTCAGCGTATCTCCACACTTCATTGGTATACTTCCCAGGGCCCTGACATTTAAAAGCGAGACATTGAGAACTTTGAAAAGCACTGGTAGTTTACTTACAAGGCGATTTATACAGACAGTGTCTTCACAAAGTTTAAGCGTTTGCAGCCATCTTGAATTTAGTCGCGATAAGTCGGTGGCGAGCAGGAGCGAAACTACAGCTGATAAGTCCACGTGAATACTCGCTTTAGTTGTGGACTGGAGTTGGTGCAAACAGTTGGCAACTAGGCTATTGCAAGGATGTCGGATGATGAAGCTACGGAGTTTTATGAAGACGAGGAAACATTTGAGTTTGATGGGCGTCCTTATTTATTTGAGCCTGAATATACGGAGGAAGAGCTGCGTGAGCGCCGTGAAAGGAGAGAGATTGAGAGACAGCATGCAGAGCAAGCAGCTGCAAGCACAGCCACAACACAGCCTCGTATCACGGGGAAATGTTGGTGTTCCTGCCGGTGCTGTGAGATAATGCCTACCGATATGGAGTGTTTTTGTTGCAAAGAGTGGGACCTTTTGCACCATCGCGACTTAAGGCGACGCTGCGTGACATTAATTATAAAGGCTTTTCTTCCCTTCTGGACTTGTGGGTATTGGAAGCCTTTTTCCATGTCCCAAAATTAAACTGGACACGAAGACCCACGCCGGAGGGGCAAGATGGACATTTATCTACTGAGTAAGTACTCTGCACACTTGGGTTTTATTGCTTTTGATCAATCCAATAGTTGTCCAAAATGTGCACTACATACACGGTAATCCTTCTGTTTTTAGTATATGGATAGGTGTCTCGACATCGACTTGCAAAACAACAAGCCACTGCTTCAAGTTGACTCGTGTAGAGGTAGCCTGTGAAAACTTTCTGGAACATAGCTTCTCATCTCCTTGCGCAACCTGGAAAAGCACAAGCGAACCATTCTGTCTTCTCTTCCTTTTCTCTTATCCTTCGTAATGCCATCTGAAGCTGCAGTCAGTAGGCTAGTATGTATGCACACATGGCCACTCCTTCACGTGTAGCCTACAGCACGTCTTCCGTCAACAACATTAGGCTATGCAAGATTCACGTCACTGAGTAGTAAAACATTTATGCCATTTGTTCTAAGGTGCTCTTCGTTGTCATGTACATCGTCAATACATATGTTAAGCAGCAACTGGAATCCATGCATTTCCACGGGATTATTTTGCAATCTGATCCCTTATCCTGTTCATTCGTGCTCGCCGCCTCGACTTATCGTGACTAAATTCAAGATGGCTGCAAGCGCTTAAAGCCGTGGAAGACACTGTCTGTATAAATCGTCTTGTAGGTAAACTACCAGTGCTTTTCAAAGTTCTCAATGTCTCGTTTTAAATGTCAGGGCCCTGGGAAGTATACCAATGAAGTGTGGAGATATCGTTAAGCCCTCGTAAATGGTGTAAAACAGTGATTTATTTGCATGGCTAGACCGATGCCGAGGCACCAGCATTAGCCGCCTTTGTTGGTAGCATCGGCTAACTAGCCAGATTTGAGTGCAGGGGACAAGCCGAGATGGGCTATGAGACATAGGTTCACACTCGGCGTCATGTTTCAAAACACTTTAGGTCAAAATCACACCGGAATTCTCCTTTAAGACTGACAAAAGCATCTGTGGCATGTGACTCTTACCCTGTGTGTGTTGGAGCGCGTCAGCGCCACATCCAGGGCCTGGATTGCCATTGATGGAAGGATGGCAGTACAGGTGGTCAATAGAACAGTGAGCCACACAACAGCGTCTCCAAAGGCATTTATTGACACTCCTGCCACAAAAACAGAATGTTTCATTTGACGTTAATGAAGATTCATTAAGAAGGAATCCAGAGCTTGTAAGCATTTTTGGAGTGTGTGTGTGTGTGTGTGTGTGTGTGTGTGTGTGTGTGTGTGTGTGTGCGTGTGTGTGTGTGTGCGTGTGTAAGTGAGCGTGAAAGAGAAAAAGAGAGACATAGAACACAAAGAATATGGTATATAAAGAATAAAGAATATGACTAATTATAAGATGTTTGCTCTAAATTACGTGAGGCACGTTTTGCTTGGGAAAAGCACATCTTATTAATGCAAGTTAATGTTACAGCATTCTGTGCTGGAATAGACATTCACGATCAACATACAAAACTGTAATGTTCCAAAAAATACATTAAACCATTTCACCTTGAAAGGTAATTGTCTTTAACTTTAAGGGATTGTTTTTATCAGTTATTGGCTGTGACCTTCTCTTGGCAAACAAAGTTTGATATTCCATTATAGGTCTTTTACACTAACCATACCTGCACCAGCCAAATTCAGCACCGAGTACTCTTCAAAATTATACTCTCTTCGTGTATGTGTGTGTATCAAGATCTCCTTACTGATCCGGCTCCAGGAAGCTGGTGGCTGGTTTTGACTGCAGCACTTTTAGGGACCTCAAGGCCAGCTGCAACGTGGAGGTTAACCCCCAACTACTTGGCATCCCTCGACCTGCAATCTACTACATGTAGCTGTAGGATACACTTAGATGTTGATGTAACAGAGTTTGTGTGTGTGTGTTGGGCTCATGGGAAACTACGGAGGAATAAATCCGTAGTTTCCCAGTAAATCCAGGCTGAAAACATTCCCATTTGACCAACCTTTCAGTTGTGTATTGTTAGCTTTACTGCATTTCCTTTGTGTGACAACACCTTGTGTCCTATTTTTTTCATGCACTTTTTTTTATGTTTGCTGCCTTTTCAGATGTTAAAGTGGTGGTTGCTAGGTTGTTGCTAGGGTAGTTGAGGTGGTTACTAGGTTTTTGCTCTGGCAGATATGGTTGCTATTCTGAATACAGTGTTTGCTATGCTGGTTGCTAGCGTAATCATGTTGTTTGCTATTTTAAATACAGTGTTTGCTATGCTGGTTGCTAGCGTAATCATGTTGTTTGCTATGGTAGTTGCTAGGCTGACATTATTGGTGGTGATTGCTAGGGTAATTGGATTTGTTGATAGGGTTTTGCTAGGGTATATATGGTGTTTACTATGCAAAAAAATAGCAGATGCTATGCTGGTTGCTAGGGTAATCATGTTGATTGCTATGGTGGTTGCTAGGTTGACATTATGATGGTCGTTGCTAGGATAATTGAGATGGTTGCTAGGTGGTTGCTATGCTGGTGGCTAGGGTAATTGCTATGTTGGTTGCTGTGATGGTTGCTAGGTTGACCATTTGGTGGTGGTTGTTAGGTCATTGCTAGGATAATTCAGATGTTTTTTAAAGTGTTGCTAGCGTAGATATGGTGGTTGCTATGCTAAATAAAGTGGTTGCTATGCTGGTTGCTAGGGTAATCATGTTGGTTGCTGTAGCAGTTGCTAGGGTGACATTATAATAGTGGTTGCTAGGTTGTTGCCAGGGTATTTGAGATGATTGCTAGGGTGTTGCTAGGGTAATCATAGTAGTTACTATGATATATAAAATGGTTGCTATATAGGTTGCTAGGATAGTTATGTTGGTTGCTATGGAGGTTGCTAGGTAGTATTGAATTGGACATGGATGCTAATGGATGTTGAGAGAGGTAGTTTAATGTATGTTGATAGACAGATAGTTTAATGGATGTTAATAGATAGTATTTGGATGGATAAAGAGTTTGAAGTAGATGGATGGAGAGAAAGTTGGGTGGAGGGTGCCTTGTATCACTATAACTATAACTAGTTGAAAGGAAAGAGACACAGAAAGAAAAGGGGCCTAGAAGATGAGCAGAAGATTGGTGCAACTCAGTTTAATTGGACCATTTTATGATGTCACAATGCCCAATGCAAAGTCTACGGGGAAAACATATAATATCTCAAAAGTATAAAGTTTACAAAATTAAAAAACATATAGCAGCCATGTCCTTACAAGCGAAGTTTGTAAGTTAAACGGTCAAGTTGAATAAAACACAGAAAAAGCGGTCAGTGGAATATGGAATAAGAAGCCTAGGAATAACAGTACAGTGCATTTTCATGCACTGTAATTATAATAAAAAGTGATAACAGTACACTGTAACAAACGGAGTTGAATAAATTCAGTAAAACATTTCAATTTAAATTGCATTTCAAAAGTGACTAGTGCTGTAAAATTAGTGTGCACGTTCTAAATATTCATTAGATGTGTTTATTGATGATTGTTATATATATTCATGTAACTCATGTAATTCAATAAACATGCTCAGGCACTAATGTGATCAAATCCTTGTAGTAATACATTTATTTCATTTCTTGATGAGATTGTACCACCTTCTTTGTGTGTTTCTTAGATACACACTCACACACATAGCTGCACAGCTGTTGATAGTGACTGAGTGATTCAGTGCTTTCTTGCGACAAAGTGGCTGAGTGATTCACCACTGTCTGCAGGACACAACACACTGAAGTACAGAAACTCACATGCAAGTGCATCCTCTGAGGTTTGAAATTAATCCGAGATACACTCGACCCATTACTGTTTTTTCCTCTTGTAGGAAGACACACACACACACACACACACACACACACACAAAGACACTGTCACCATGACAGGCCAGACAGTATTCATCTCTGGGTTAAACATCTCTAGACTCACAAGGCTAACCTGATCACCCAGTCGAAACCAAGGCCTCAAACTTCACTGGACGTGAGGGAGAGAAAGATGGAGGAACAATACAGGAGAAAAACTTGCTACATATTGAGCAATGTAGGGCTGTTGTTTCTTCTGAAATACTCTAGGTGTTGAGGCTTTGCTTCAGGTTATTATTATGGGTTAGGATACCAGTCGGAACATGCTATCAATAGGCAAGTTCTCCTACCTAACCGAGTAATTCAAATGTAAGTCTTTGAAAATGTTACCACTTTTTTTGTTGAAATGAAATCAGTAAGCATGAGTAAGCAATTAGCAATAATGAAAGTGGGAAAGATGAGATGGTAGAAAGCTACTGGTGGGTCAAGTGTTCTGCACATAGCCTACATCACCTATATCACCTCTTTCATCATTAGAACTCTTCAGAGAGCGGTAGAGCCGAGGCTGGTAGGAGAAGCCCCTGTAGTGGAAGAGGTAAAGGCGCCATCTACTGGTAGGACTATGTTATAACATGATACACCTTTTCTTTTACATTTTTCTATAGGCCTATAAAACCACTTTCAAACTAATAACCAGGGTTGCATAGACACACACACACACACGTACGCACGCACACGCACACTCTCTCTTTCACACACACTCTCACACACACTGGCAAACATGGCAAAGCAGTGTGTGTTATGACCGCTGCATACTGGCAGAAGTACTTGTGCAAGGCGACTACATATGTGCATTTGGGTGCCACCAAGTATACTTTATCCGTTGTTGCAGACTTGGCTTAGTGAGCACACAAGTTTGTAGATGCAACATTTTCATGATGTAGTGAAAGTTATTTGCATTGAATTCAATGAACAATAGTCTGATTCACTGTTGTTGCCTCTGGGCTCTTCCTGAGAATAAAGCACTGCCTTGACATAGGAATGGACAATATAGCATATAAATGATATCTCAATATTCCAATAAGAAATGGCAATATTAGCAAACAATGTGATGAAATTAAATTAATGGGGAAAAAATCTATATTTATCTATATAAGTATTTGTATTTATTTGTAATATGGAGAACAGTCAACCCAATATATTGTCATATATCTAGATTTCATGCACAGCTATGCATATTCCACACAGCCTACTAAAATATGCAAAATTCACACACAGCAACAGGAAAACATTTTACATTTATATTTAACATTTTTGTACCATAATATCATCAATGTAGCTATATGACAAAATGATCATGGTATACGATACGACACATCCCTACCTTGATGGTGGTTTAAATAAGATATTTAAAACCTTCAAAATGTGACGTAATGATATAGCAACAGACACACACACACACACACACACACACACACACACACACACACACACACACACACACACACACACACACACACACACACACACACACACACACACACACACACACACACACACACACACACACACACACACACACACACACACACACACACACACACACACACACACACACACACACACACACACACACACACACACACACACACACACACACACACACACACACACACACACACACACACACACACACACACACACACACACACACACACACACACACACACACACACACACACACACACACACACACACACACACACACACACACACACACACACACACACACACACACACACACACACACACACACACACACACACACACACACACACACACACACACACACACACACACACACACACACACACACACACACACACACACACACACACACACACACACACACACACACACACACACACACACACACACACACACACACACACACACACACACACACACACACACACACACACACACACACACACACACACACACACACACACACACACACACACACACACACACACACACACACACACACACACACACACACACACACACACACACACACACACACACACACACACACACACACACACACACACACACACACACACACACACACACACACACACACACACACACACACACACACACACACACACACACACACACACACACACACACACACACACACACACACACACACACACACACACACACACACACACACACACACACACACACACACACACACACACACACACACACACACACACACACACACACACACACACACACACACACACACACACACACACACACACACACACACATTCACACACACGCACACACACACACACACACACACACACACACACACACACACACACACACACACACACACACACACACACACACACACACACACACACACACACTCTATTACAAGAAGGATTTGATTGCTGCACTTCTGAAACAATTTGGTAAGAGTTTAATAGAGAGTATCTTGTGCCATGCACAAAGGCACAACGGTGGCAGTAGTGGGGCGTTTAAGGTCAAATTTTCAGAACAATTGGTCATTTTATGATAAAATCATAACAAATTTGAACCCACCACTCCTCTGGCTACTGCATGCCTGATCCCTAGCCACTATGCTGGTGACCGTGATTTGTTTAAGTAAGAGTTGTTCCTGGACCAACATTCTAATGACGGTCCTGGACCAACAACTCTTGGTCCAAGACCGGCTTTACAATGTTGGTCCAGGATCCACATTGTCATGTTTATCCAGGACCGTCATTACAATGTTAGTCCAGGACCCACATTGTCATGTTTGTCCAGGACCGTCTTTTTGTCATGTTTGTCCAGGACCGTCTTTTTATCATGTTTGTCCAGGACCGTCTTTACAATGTTGGTCCAGGACCCACATTGTCATGTTTATCCAGGACCGTCATTACAATGTTAGTCCAGGACCCACATTGTCATGTTTGTCCAGGACCGTCTTTTTGTCATGTTTGTCCAGGACCATCTTTACAATGTTGGTCCATGACCCACATTGTCATGTTTGTCCAGGACCGTCATTACAATGTTGGTCCAAGACCGTCTTTACAATGTTGGTCCAGGACCCACATTGTCATGTTTGTCCAGGACCCACATTGTCATGTTTGTCCAGGACCGTCTTTACAATGTTTGTCCAGGACCGACATTGTCATGTTTGTCCAGGACCGTCATTACAATGTTGGTCCAGGACCCACATTGTCATGTTTGTCCAGGACCGTCTTTACAATGTTTGTCCAGGACCTACATTGTCATGTTTGTCCAGGACCGTCATTACAATGTTGGTCCAGGACCGACTTTACAATGTTGTCTTTACAATGTTGGTCCAGGACCGTCTTTACAATGTTGGTCAGGGACCGTCTTTAGAATTTTGGTCCAGCACCGTGTTTACAATGTTAATCCTGGACCAACATCGCCATGTTGATCCTGGACCAACATTGTAAAGACGGTACTGGACCAATATGGTGATGTCACTCCTGGAAGATGTACAACAAACAAAAGTGACTGCTTTAGCCTATTACCAAGAAGAGACCCAATAGTTGATATAGCTTTGAAGCTCATTTAGCAATTTTGTTGCCATGGTAATTCGTGCTAATGTTAGCTGCTAGGCTAGGTAAAATACAAAAAAATAGCTTGCTAATAGGCAATACAGATCTGTCAGTTGTCATTAGACTGATTTTTTTTCTTCCTACATTTCTGAGAAACTTGCCATGTTTAAACCTTTATACAATAAGCTGCAAAATATTTTTTCTGCTTTGTTTATTCCAGGTCCATCATAGGGAAGTTTGTCCAGGTACATCACAGGGAAGTTGGTTCAGGTCCATCACAGGGAAGCTGGTCCAGGTCCATCGCAGTGAAGCTGGTTCAGGTCAATCATAAGGAAGCTGGTCCAGGGCCATCACATCAAGCTGGTCCAGGTCAATCACAGGGAAGTTGGTCCAGGTCCATAATAAGGAAGTTGGTCCAGGTCCATCACAGGGAAGCTGGCCCAGGTCCATCATAAGAAATAGCACTCTGCAGTCTGCACACACTCTGCTCTGGTCTAGACCCAAATGAATGGTCAATAGCCTTGTGCAATGGCAGCAACATCTGCTACACAAGCGATACATCACTGTTTCAATTTAATTTTCTCCTTATTAATCTGTTTATACTATAATTTAAGGGGGTGGGACATGGAACAGCAGTTTAAGAAAGATAAGTTTAGTAGGGGATTGACTTTTGCCATGTTAAGCTATGGAGACTGACGGAGTGTGGGTCGGTAAGAGTACTTATTTGGAAAAATATATTGAATTGTGTTGAAAAGTGTCAAAAATATATATTTTTGTCATATTTGTCAATATATATTTTGTCAATATATATTTTTTGTATATATTTTATTTTCTATTATATTTTGAATTATCTACAAGAGGCCAGACAACATCAGAGACTATAGGCCCTTTCACACTGGCGAAATTGCCGCGATTTTATGTACCAGAATCGCGGAACGACTGTCCCTTTCACATAGACCGAGGCGGAACGGCGGGACAAAGTGTCTCGCCAAATTTACTACCAAGCCCCCTAGACATTTTGCCGAGTTTTTTCGTTCCAGCACCAGTGTGAATGGGTCAAGGCGGAAAGGGGAATCTGGGCGGGCATTTCTATGCTATGTCCAGCCCACCACAGGAGATTGCAAAAAAATCGAACTGATCAAAAGCAGCAATAGCAGAGACAGCACATTATGTCAATCTATAAATTCACAAAGTCTCCAGTCATTCAATGCCTGCTAGAGTTGACTGTTGCTTGGAATGCAATCAGTTGCCATAATAGGCTATCCTAAAATCCAGCGAAAAAACAAAGCATGAACTCATGAGCGTCTGTCTGCCCTATATGTATATCCTCTGATTGTAATGCTTACAGATATCTAGGCGATATTTGTAACATTTGTTTTGTATTTGGCCTGTTATAAAATCATGTAGACCTATTGAACAATTTAAACACATTAGGAACCGCAAAGTTGAAGACATGCATAAAGACATTGCTGCAAATTTAAAACCGGATTACTCTGGAATGGTTAACTGTACAGGGGCATGCTTTACACCTTTGTGTTCGGTAAGGTCTGCTGTTTATTCTGATATATGGTTTGTCATGTGTTGAGGTAAAGTTCGCGAAGTATTCCACCAAGATGAATGGGTAGGGAGACGGGCGCAAAAAATATGATTAAATTCAAGTTACTTTTCTCGCGAACCGTTTACCACAACAACTAACCACTAAAATCGTTTAAAAGCTGAGAAAAAGCTCTTTCGTGTGATATATGTGATGTCTGTGATAATACAGTAGGCTACTTCGCAAGTAGTTTGGGTGGGACAGAATACCTATAGCCTACAGAGCAGCACCTCTGGTCATATCGGCTCTGGCTCACATGATGTACTGCTTTACATGCATTATCGCTTCACTACCCAACACGCGAACAAAAAAGAAAAGAAAAAAAAAACCAATGTGCTTATGTCGCGATTTCCGATAGGCCCAGGCCTAGAGAAAAGACAGCTATGGTAACCTAACAATTAGGATTTGCTTTGCCTACACTGCTGTTTGGTTGTCCCAAACTTTGAGACGATCCATAGGCTACTCGCATTAACTGAATCTTATCAACCCGAACTGCGATGTTCCAAACAGAGTGACAGGATGCAATGTCTAATAATCTCACTGCCTTCGGCATAACTGCTAACAGTGCGCCTAGGCCTACTGTTAAACACCTGAAAAATATTAAGCTGCTGTTTTCTTTACATGACGAGCACTAGGCCTACGCTTAAATGATTTATGACTGAATGGAACGTTGCGTTTTTAAGCGCCAGAACTGCTTATCACGTCGTGTGACAACGTTTACACCAATCATCATCTTCTAATGTATCCTTATGTTGAGATGTCCATTCTCTTTGCCCTAGGCTATCACGTGTGCGCGAAGCATGTTTCAATTAAGACAATACACAAGCTATTTTTTATTGTTGTAATATTGAATGATTTCATGAATAAATTGTGTTACGGCTGGCGGCACCACTGACCAAGGCCACAGTAGCCTGTGAACCTCTGATTTTCAAAGGGAAATCACGGCGAACGCAAGGGCAACTCTTCTCTTCAATTTCCCTTCCAAATTACTTTTTATTGTCTGAAGACATCTATCGCAAGAATCTAACATTCTAACAGCAACAGCAAAGCAAATGCAAGCTAACCAAAGTGCAGTCGGTTCTCCCGCCATGGTTTTTGAAATCACACACCTATCTGAAGCCCCACGCACGCATAATAAGGCCTACAACTATCACTCTACACGCCCCCTGTTACACGTCACAATTTAATTTACTATAGCTGATCCTGCCTTCTGGCTCCCCAAAATGCCGCATCATGTGAACAGATCAGCAGGCCGGCAAATTTTCACCTCGCTTTCAGACACAAAAAGACGGCAAAAGACGTCTCCTCTTCCCGCAAATTTACCAGGATCTCTGTGTGAAAAGGCCTTAGGAAAACAGACTGCCCACCTGCACCAACCCTGCAATATTTCCAGATGGAAATTATCCATGTGGGCACTGTGCACAGGACAATTTTACACACATGTCACTCCTCACTCCTCAATCACCTTATAACAGGAAAATAACTATGGGTTAAAGGAAAAATCTCATGCAGCACTCTGAAGACAAGAATGTGACCACAGAAGCAACATCAGAAACAATCATGATAAGAGTCCCCTGGCTGTTCATTTAAACAAATTTGGACACCCACTCTCAACTCTGAGGTTCATAAGGATAGAACAAGTCAAAAAACACCGAAAAGGAGGGGACATAGACAGTCAGCTCTTAAAAAGAGAGGCTTTTTAGATCTACCACCAGTAAACTTTGGCCCCAAGAGGGCTTAATAAAGATTTTGCAATCAGACCTTTTCTGTAATATGAACTTGTAATATGGACTGTGAACAGAAAGTCTAACGAATGATTGAACTCTATATTTTTTTCAAATCTGCATTTGTATACACTAGAGATCTGTTTTGGTCTTAAAGTTCTACTAATGTTTCTTATAATGTTCTTATGCATTTGTTTGGCATTAGTCACGCCACAAGCTTGCCTGCCATACCTGTAAGGGTTAATGAGTCACTGAGCTGGCTCCCCCCTATACTGTAGGCCAGGTGATTTAGACCATGTGCAATGCCTGTGTTTGCAGTGAATCTGAGGAAGAACAATCAAGGTCATAACGTCTTGCCAAACTATGAGAAAATAAAATCAAGAAAAGAAAATACCAAGGAGTGTGTGGACTTTTACCTAAACACTTTTGCTTGTTTTTGCCCTGTATCTGGGATTGTGCACAAAGTCTCTTTACAAGTTGTTAGAGAATGGAGCCATACACTTTTCTAAGAATCTCTGAATTTACCACCTACCTTGAGGTGTCACCAAGCCATATATAATTATTTTACAATCTCAGAGAATCATGTTTATTGGTTGCAAAAGAGTTTGGGTAGATTGTGGAATGACAGTGGCAACATAGAATAGCATTCACAATTTACTGGAACATTGTAACATAATGTGTCATAAAAGAACAGTTAACATCGCTATAGAGTCAGGGACATCAGTATAACTTTACCCAATATAGCCTTTAACTTTTTCTTTCTGGGTAATCTTTAAACTGTTGTACAGTTGAGTCACATTTCCTATTTGGAAACAGTGGCTGACCTTGCATACATTATTTGGGGACTTGCTGACTGCAGATTTAGAAACCGATATACTGTGGTTTGTTTATGAGGCACTTTGAAGCTTGCCAAGCAATGTCCATCAAAAGGGGGAAGTGAGTGGACAGTGTGAGCCACATGGCAGTCCTATGTTTGAGGTGGGCTACACGCTTGACCATGACGGCAAAGAGTTGTTATCAGACATTCACTAAGACTTATTACACAGCACCAATATATCTAATAAAACTTTTTGGAAGTATCATTAATGATATGTTATAAAATATTATAAAATATACCCGACAGAGGACCGGATATTTTAAAATTAAATAAAAGAAAACCGAATATTGATCCTTCATTTAAATTTCCAGTATTATCATTATGTGGTAAATAGGAAGTGGAACCAAGTCAAGCAGCATCGTGTCTTGTGCAGAAAGAAAGGGCGTTGTCTGATGGACAAAGCACATAACGATGACAACTCTTTGCTGTCATTGTGAAGCATGTAGCCCACCTCATGGTTATGGAATGGAAATATCATGCATATCGATGATTCTGCCATTTTTATAGCTGTAACAGTAAGTGTTCACATTAATATAATGTTCCCCATACACAAAAAATATTTGAAAAATATTTTCACAATATATTTTGAAATATATGTACATATTCAAAATTGACAGGAAAAAAACTATTTTGACACTTAACACATATTTCAATATATTTTCCAAATAAGTGGCCTTAACGACCCACACTCAGTCAGTCTCCATAGCTTAACATGGTAAAAGTCAATCCCCTACTAAACATCTTTATTAAACTGCTGTTCCATGTCCCACCCTCTTAAATTATAGTATAAACAGATTAATGAATGAATCAATGAAATTAAATTGAAACAGTGATGTATCGCTTGACCATCCATTTGGGTCCAGACCAAAGCAGAGTGTGTGCAGACTGGTATTTCTTATGATGGACCTGGGCCTGCTTCCCTGTGATGGACCTGGACCAAATTTCTTATGATGAGCCTGGACCAACATCCCTGCGATGGACCTGGACCAACTTCCCTGTGATGGACCTGGACCAGCTTCACTGTGATGGACCTGGGTCAACTTCCTTATGATGGACCTGGACCAACTTCCCTGTGATGGACATGAAGCAACTTCTCTGTGATGGGCCTGGACCAGCTTCACTGTGATAGGGCTGGACCAGCTTCACTGTGATGGACCTGGACCAACTTCCTTATGATGGACCTTGACCAACTTCCCTGTGATGTACAGGGACAAACTTCCCTATAATGGGCCTGGAATAAACAAAGCAGACAAAAATATTTTACAGCTTATTGTATAAAGGTTTAAACATGGCAAGTTTCTCAGAAATGTAGCAAAAAAAGAAAAACAGTCTAACGACAACTGACATATTTGTATTGCCTATTAGCAAGCTATTTTTTGTATTTTACTTAGCCTAGCAGCTTAAATTAGCATGAATTACCATGGCAACAAGATTGCTAAATGAGCTTCAAAGCTAATTCAACTATTGGGTCCCTTCTTGGTAATAGGCTAAAGCAGTCAATTTAGTTTGTTGTACATTTTCCAGGAGTGACATCACCATGTTGGTCCAGGACCGTATTTACAGGAAGCTAATGTATTACAGTAAATGTATGGTCCCTAGCCTGGCAGCTAACATTAGACAAACATGGAAACAAGTCGGCTAAAACGAAAAAAAAAGAAAAAAAATCTAAGGTGTATATATTCAGATTCCACTCAGAAATGTTTTATTTTACAATTATTTTACACACAAATATACAAGGACCTACCTGTATTGAGATACAAGTTATGGTAACCCACTGGTTGTTTCTGGAGGGAAATTTCAAAATGGCAATAGGAGAAGCAGAAGGCTCACATTGATGACATCACAAGGCTGTGATTGGTTAAAGAGTTGTTGGTCCAGGACCGTCTTTAGAATGTTGGTCCAGGAACAACTCTTACTTGAACAAATCACGGTCACCCCACTATGCTACCACTGCCTGCCCAGGCAAAGTAATAGTCATGACCATAATGATCCATAAAATAGCACCAGATCTATACAACAGCACGTTTAATGTAGAAACCTAATAGAAACCTAATTGTTGTCTCTTAGAGTGAGTGCTATCCAAGAGTGTCTCATATGAATGATGATGCCATGTTTCCTCAGCAGCTCTGAGTGAGGGTGTGTACAGATGACGAGTTCACATGTGGCACACCTTGGAGAGTTAAAACACACACAGTATAAACACAGTCTCTCCCCGCTAGATCCACACTCTCTCTGAGATGTCTCACTGAGCCACTGCATCACACGGAGAAAGAACTGATAGTATACTGTATGCAAAATGTAGCAAATATGGCACTAAGTAAGCCCTTTGGACATACCTGCCTTGCTCAAAAGCACATAGTGGAAGCTGGGAATGGCACCCACAACTTTGTCATGCTACTACATGCTAGCCCAGCTCCTTAACCACTATACTACCACCACCCCAGAATGTTGATGTTGGGTGTAAGGTGTTAAAGGTCTGTTCAAGTCCTAAACTCTGTTCCAATCCTCTTACTTCCACTTTAATGCAGTGCGCTATTGCTATGTGTTCTTACTCGCATAGTGGGTGAATTTCAACAGGATAGTGTCATCTCAAATCGAACACCAACTCTGTGCACTTAACAGAAATAACGATCGCAACATTTCAACATAACGTTACTGATGTCCTCTATTTGACAGTGACAGTAGTACTTTGTCAAAACATGAACAGTTTATGTGAAAACCTGCTTGTAGGTCTGTAAAGTATGTTTTCCACGGCTGCTGCTGCAGTTTCAACCATGATTATCACAGGTTTGAAAATAGTCTTTTCCCTTTTCACTACATAGCCAAGATGGCGACTGTTGAGGGCGAGAAGTGTCCAGTGCTCAACACTCAACTTTTTGACCATTTTGAGTGCACCATCCGGGTACTTGAAGGGCACTTCTTCTGGTCATAATTATCAGTGTGAACGCACTTACTCACTCAAATTAGGTAGACTATAGTATTGTAAGTACAGAAGTATGCAAACTGGAAGATGGTGCTAGTGGCCAATTAAAGAATGTACACACCGTTATTGACAAAATAAACATTATATTACAATACATTAAAAAGGAAAAATATGTAAGTAATTACTGTACTTTAACTCCAGTAAAATGTTGACTTGTACTTGTATTGGAGTAATATTTGACAAGGTGTATCTGTACCTTCACTTAAGTAAAGGAATTGTGTACTTTGTCCATCAGACTAATAGCTTAGTTAGTACAGTGTAATGTACTAATGATAGTAATGTTTCATGGTTAGGAACAAGTTAGACAAATGAATATATTACAAAATGTTAAATAAATCTATTTTATTAGTAAAACTTTATTAAAATCAGCAATATATAACTCTGGATAAATTAGATATTGCGCAGATCCCCATCTTTCACAAAGGAGAATGGGGGTTCTTTTATAGGGTGTCAGCACTCTCCCTGGGTGTTGCCTGAGTTGTGTGTGAGTCCGTCCCCATTGGAAGTGGGCTTTGCTGCGGGGGACACAGCGGTGCGGAGACCTGCCCCGGAGGTGATGAGGCGACCGAAGCCCTTCCCCTGGGAGGCGGCATATGAGGACCGCCGCTGGACAGATCCGCGGCGAAACGGAGTTGCATTCATCTTGGTGAGCACAGGGTTGCTCTGGCTCTGGACCTGACAGACAGAGGGTATGTACAATACAATGGACCAATGAAAAACATCAACCCCAACAGTCCAACTATTCTTGGTCATCTTGAAATATCCTTGAAAGACTCTTTCACACACACACACACACACACACACACAAATTCAGTTCAGTTCAAAGCAAAAAAACAAGATCTAAACACTTTTAGAAGTGTTAAAGACAAGGTGGTCGTCAGGTTCAGTCGCCAGGTTCAGTCATCAGGTTGAAAGGTCTGAGACTCCCAAACATCTACAATGGGTTTACAGTGGTTCCCGTTGTGGAATGTGTTCTAAAAGTTGTTGATTTCAGTTATATTGAAGAGCAGTAATGCACTCACAATCTCATTGTGAGCCCAAGCACACACACACGTGCACACAATATGCTATACCCCTTAGATTACACACACACACACACACACAAACACAAACACACGCACACACGCATAGACTGCTGGTTTACCACTGGAAGACATGGTTAAGGGGCATTCACACCAAGAACGATAACTAACCATAACAATAAAAGCGTCCACACTGACCAACGATAAGTAAAGTCTCTCCTTGTGTTAATGAATGTGATGGGTTCTGATTGGCTATTAGCTTTTTATCGTTCTCAAAATCACTCTGAAAGTGATCCCCAACGATATTGTTCTTCATGTTGTTATCGTTATAGTTTATGTGTGAATGCTGTCATTCATATTAACGAGAACGATATTTGTTTATAGTTATCGTTATAGTTATATTCTTGGTGTGAACGGCCCTTAAGACTGACAAAAGCATCTGTGGCATGTGACTCTTACCCTGTGTGTGTTGGAGCGCGTCAGCGCCACATCCAGGGCCTGGATTGCCATTGATGGAAGGATGGCAGTACAGGTGGTCAATAGAACAGTGAGCCACACAACAGCGTCTCCAAAGGCATTTATTGACACTCCTGCCACAAAAATAGAATGTTTCATCTGATGTTAATGAGGATTCATCGAGAAGGAATCCAGAGCTTGTAAGCATTTTTGGAGTGTGTGGGTAAGTGATTGTGAGAGAGAAAGACAGAGAAAAAAGAATATGGTGTGTGTGTGTGAGA
The DNA here is from genome assembly GCF_017589495.1 of Alosa alosa. Taxonomy (NCBI): domain Eukaryota; kingdom Metazoa; phylum Chordata; class Actinopteri; order Clupeiformes; family Clupeidae; genus Alosa; species Alosa alosa. Next base: position 14,222,423 of record NC_063197.1, on the reverse strand, counting down.
GAGAGAGAGGGAGAGAGAAAGAGAGGCCCAAAAGATTGACAAGGAAAGGTCTTACCAGGGAATATGTAGTCATTGGGAGACCTGGAATGAAGACGAGGACTGTGCAAAATCAGTGTGGACAAGAAGTACAGCACAAAACTGAGGATCACTGCTGCAATGTTGTACTTGGTCCAGTACTTAGTTTGAATAATAATCTGTGGGAAATAAACAGAGAAAAACACTATGAACACTCACCTATACCCAGTTTTGTTATATTCCAATTATGCAGATTACTAGCCCTTCAGGATTAACATGTTATGTATTAGTGTGGAAATTGTAATTTGTCTGAGTAGAAGTGTGTCTAGGAAGATAGAATGTTGCAGAAAATGTCACCCCCTGGGACCCCATCTATGACCTCAGCTGTTGTTGTGAACACTGCTGATGTTCCCACGGTAACGGCCAAGGTCTGGTAGTCGAGTGCAAGGTACTGGAATACCCCCAGTGGCAGCAGGCAAAGGACCAGGGAGGTGTAGAGCGAGTAGAGTAGGGTGGTGGTGAGAGCACGTAGGCTGAAGTGTTCCAGTCTCTGGCTCTTCTGGTAGACCTCTGGCCAACGCACACAACCCTCTGCACTCACGTCCTAACAGTGGCAAAGACATTATCAGGACACTACTGTCAAATAATGTTATTTTATCAACAGCTGATGGCAAGACCTGCCTTACAAACATAATAATGTTAAGACAAAGAGACATATGAAACAAATATAACATGGTCTGCAGTACACAGTTTACTTTTCTTTATTTAAATATTGTAAATTAGTGCAATCTGCTTTTTTTTGCAGAGGCATCATAAAACAAGAGATGAATTTTCAGCCTATGCTATAGGAATTGATTGATTCATTGAAATTCTTTATTGATGTGATGTATTTTGTACAAAGGATGATTCTTATATTAATAAATAAATAAATAAATAAAATGACTTTGTACAATTATCAGTCAAAAGGATAAACACAATAAAGCCACAGGGCTTATTTCCATTGTGGTCCTTAAAATGAGTGCACTCAGTGGTGTGTGTCAGTGTTTGCAGGTGTAGGCATATGGTGTAGGCATATGTCTTAAGATGAATGCAATTATGTGTTATGAGTGTGTGATACACATGGCTGTAACGGGGGTTCTGTCGGCAACTTGTCTTACCTGCTCAAAAAGTGCCAGGCACTGCACAGGCAGGGCGGTGTACATGACAGTGTACAGGGAAATGAACCAGCTGTCATACAGACGCTGCAATACCAAACGACAGAATCACAACTCCAAGAATAAAAAAAAAAGAACTTTAAAGAGCTTTAAAATCTTACCATTTTACCATGAAGATTTGTGTGAGAGTATTTTATATGTTATACAGTAGAGTTTATGCGCCAATGAGCAGATGCACATGAGTGTTTCAATAATTTCCTTGTGTATATTGATAACATGTTGAATTATAATACAATCCAACAGTAGTTTGCTTGTATTTGTCACATCAAAAAAAAAAAAAAAAAAAAGACCAGCTGGGAAGAATACTACTATGAACTATGAAGACTATTGACTGTTGATCCTTCTATCTGAATTGAAAGACATACAGGAGTTTCTCCATAAAAAATAATGTAGGCCTTAATGTAGGTCAATAATGTAAGATTGCCCACCTGGGCACTGAAGCCACTGAAGAAGCTGTACCAGATGTGCACGAAAGCAAAGGCCGTGGTTTTGTACAGGAAGTAGCGCAGGAAGAGGCAGATCCGCAGGTTGGACCAGTGGCCATGCACCAGGAGCAGCCTACGCAGGAACCTGAACTGGGCCAGAGCGAAGTCTGCGTTCTGGACGGCCTGGCTGCCCTCGAACCCGTATAATCCCACCCCAACATGTGCCGCTGGGGAACGGTAAGAGAGAGAGAGAGAGAGAGAGAGAAAGAGAGAGAGTATCAACACAGTCAAGTCTTCCATGTGGGAGAGCTGTTAGATCAAAAGATAGAACATCTAACCTTTGATCATAGACACGGTAGAGCACCCACCACCATAAACACAAACACAAACAAATGGGGATTGAAAAGGCGTAAAATCCCATTACATTCAGCTCCAGCACTTCTCATTTGTGTCACTGCTACTCTCTGGGGTCTTACTCTTGATCATGTTGACGTCGTTGGCCCCGTCGCCGATGGACAGGGTCACTGAGGAGGTGTGCCTCCGCACCAGCTGCACCACATCGGCCTTCTGGCTGGGGGTCACCCGGCAACACAGCACGGACTGGCACTGGTTGGCCAATGCCACAAACCTGGCCCCACTCTCTGGCTGATTAAGCAGATCCGCCTGGCAAACACAATGGAAGGTTGGCAAATATACATTCATTATTTTTTGTTCAAATACATTCATTCATTCATTCATTCATCACGTTCATGAGTACTTTAATACACAATAGGAGAATTGGTGTTTTGTATCTCTTGGTATCAATTTCAGATTCAGATTCTGATTCATTCTTTATTTTGTTGCCACAGTCTGTCTGTACATACATTTAACATTTAACAAGAATACACATTTACACATTACACAGACAAAAAACCTCCACCAAACCAACAGACAGGCACTGCTACCTCCTCGCCAGATTGTTGAGAGCGGTGATGGCAGATGGGATAAAACTTTTACCAGAGTGTGTTTTCTTGTGGGTTATCTGTCTGTATGATACCAGAGGGGAGGAGTGTGATGCATGGGTATAGGGGGTGGAAGGGATCATGTGCTTTGCTCTGTGCTTTGCGAGTGATGGCAGTGTCAACAAGAGCTGGTAGATTGGAAGTGGGGAGGCCAGTTCTTTTTGAGCATGTGACAATGATTTTCATAAGCTTGTTTTTATTGTTACTGGGCAGCATGGTGAAGTAGCAGAGGGTGCAGTACATGAGAAGAGATTCAATGACACTACAATACAGAATTTGCAATGCCATTTAGCACTAAGCCAGTACATCTAAAACTGACGAAAAGGGTCTTGTTCCTACCCGGAATAACAAAGCCATTTTCTGTATTGTAAGTAGTGTAGCATCATAATGAGTTTGAACGCATTATCTTAAGGTCAAATGACAACATTGGCTTGCTTTTATTGATTGGTTGATTGATTCATTGATTTGTTGGTTGATTGGTTGATTGATTGATTAATTGATTCATTCAAACATACATTAAACAACATAATAAATGTGCATTTTGAGTGCTTTCTAACTTTACAAAGAATGAATTGCTTTACCAGCTCTAGTCCATTGACGACTATTGTAGTCTTTCCCCTGGACATCCATTTGTCTGTGCACCATATTTCTGATTTCTTCTCCTGGATTATCCTTACATCTGAGTCAGAAGACTGTAGAAGCTGCCTGAGGTCAAATAAAACATTAGATACAGCAGCCCAGTACCATATACTGTAGTGTAGTAATGCACAGTAAAATTATCCGTAACTGATTAGGGACAAACTGAGGTTAAAAGGGAACTAAAAATAAAGTGTGTGCCCATGAGATGCAGTGCAATGCATTATGGGTATTTCCAAAAGACTGTTTTAAACTCTGTTTTAACAACTCTGTGTTAACATGCATCTCTGCAGTTCTCTTGCATGCTTCACAAACTGCACAAAATTCAGCATATATTGATGTGCATGTGTTTGCATGCAAGCAGTACATGCATGTGTCCAGCTACATGGTCATGCATGCAGATGGGTACACACACACCCTCACGAAAGATTCAGTGCTAACACAATTTGCACGGCTCAATACAGCACAGCATCCACGCAGGGCGAGGCAAGGAGAGGAGTGGTGCATCTGACCTGAGCTCGTCTCCTTGCAGGAGGCTGGTGTCAGGATCTATTAGCCTGCAGGCGTAGCCCACGTTCACCGCCGTCTCTGTGGAAGACAACAAAGAAAGAGGAGGACGAAGCCAGTGATGCTTGTGCCTGGTGAAACTGCCTGCCCAGTGAAACCTGTCTGCCTGCCTGTCTGTCTGCCTGCCTTCCTGTCTGCTTGTCTGCCTTCCTGTCTGCTTGAGGAGCAGTGGATTGATTGTGACATGCCTTTCTGCTGCATTACCTTCCTGCCTCACAAACACACACATTCCACAATTTATTTGATTCCAAATACACTTACACTTAAATTTACACACTGAATCGGACTCAAAAACACATATAGTTTGTAAATTTTTTTGGAGTCCACATTATATGTCACACACAAAACAAACACACATACATGCACACACACACACACACACACACACACACACGCACACGCACACGCACACGCACACACACATGCGCGGATCTACGGGGTGGCAAAGGGTGGCAACTGCCACCCCTGGGACACAGTCTTGCCACCCCTGTTGCCACCCAATTTATAAATCAGATAATATTTTTTTAAGTATATTTTATGTTCATACGTGTTGGACTGTGAGAAGGTGTGAAACCCGCACCAAACTCCTCTCAAACAGAAATCGCCAATTTAGAATCCCCCGCCCCCTCACAATGGTTTCACCCATCACCATCAGTGCAGTGACCCCCGCGAAATTTCACCATTGGCCGCAGATTGCACAGTACATGCAACTATGTGTCAACTGTCTGTAGGCCTACAACGAAGAGGTAAGTTTGACCACCAAGTCGAAAAAGTCCATAATCAGACCAATAGTCAGTCCATCAGTTAACCCGGCAACAACCTCACTGTTAGTCTACGTCATTTACATCCGCAAGACTTTGTCTCATCGAATTTTTTGATGATGGTCAGGTCAGATAATAAGGGCATGCTCATGCGTAGCTTAACATTTAACGTTTAAAGTCTATTTGTGTGTGTCGCTAGTTTATAACATTTGATTGTAGCCTAAATACTGCTGTCAATGTCAACCCATACACGTGATAATTCAACACGGGTTCTCAAAATTGTCATGCATCCACTTTCCCAGCATCTATGACTATCCAAATTTGGTCGACATGTCAAATCAAACTAGAATATCTAATCGGTGTCAAGCTGGTGGCGGTTGCGTTTTTTTTACCCTTTCTTTTCATATATGGTGTAAATCAATCTAAACAAGTAAAAGTAGCCTACAGTTACATGACTGAAATTCTACTCAATTACAATAAGTAAAAGTAGCCTACTATTTTCAAACAAACCCTACTCAGAGTAGGCTACTAGACTAGACGTTTGAAAGCACATATGAAGCGTTGTGCATGAGATGTAATTGCTTAGATTCCAGTTAAATCTTCCAGTTTCATTGGGTGATAGATTTCAATCATTTGCTGGTAGATGAACCAACAAGCTGAGGCCAGCACAGGAGTTTGTGTCCTCAAGAAATTAACATGTTGCTTGTTCACTCGTGTTTGAGGTCGTTTCTTAATAGGATTTTATAAAGGTACTTTAATACAGTATACATGTACTTCCTTATTCACCACTTTGTGAGTGAGTGAGTAGCCTAAATTGTGAATGGCAAGACGTAACATTTGGCACTAAAGATCAGGGACTGAGGGGGACTGATTTCCATTTAGGTTCGTTCTGAGCAAAAACATTATTTGATATCATAATATTATAATACCTATATAATATTAGGTCTTAAAAATAATACCCCAACTTAAAGGCACAGAAAATGTCCTTGCTTTAAGCCTTGCAATAGCCTAACCTATGTATGGTGCTACCAACTGCATGACAGGCCTATAAATATTTGCCTAGTGTCTCTGGTATCTTATTTCACAAATTGTTTCAGTAATTTAGACTACATACTTGGAAAAGGCAGTTAGATAGTGTTGGATATTAATATTCTTTTTTTATCTACCGATTTATTTTGTATGACTAAATTTGTCCATATTCCCTCAAAACTCACTAGAAGACATCATTTGAGGGGTCATTTTTTTTCAAGAATTCTCTGGGGAACATACCTCCAAACCCCCCTAGAATTGCTTTTTGACACTGTATAATTTAAGTACAGACTACACAGACTGTATAGTGATTACACAGAGAAAGAAATTCACATATTAAGACCCACATCATCCAAAACGCCAGCTACATCTCCGATTTGCCTCCCACCTCGTGTAATGTAATGTAGAGAACAAAACATATTCAATAAAATCCGTAGAATTTTAGGTTTTGAATAATGTCCATGGCCCCCCTCCTGGAACCTCATGCCACCCCTTCGCCACCCCAGGAAAAAATCTCTAGATCCGCCCCTGCACACACACACACAGGCATACACATACATACCTGTTTTGTCCCCGGTCAGCACCCACACCTTGATGCCTGCCTGCCGGAGAGTGAAGATGGTCTCGGGGACTCCATCTTGGAGCCGGTCCTCGATGGCCGTCACTCCCAGCAGCTGATCAGGAGTAGAGGCAGAGGGGGGGACAGAGCAGGGTATGGGGAGTTCATACACACACCTGTCACTGGTATGCCACTGTGTTACCTGAGACATGAGTCATTGCTGCTTTGCTAGATCAAGATATTAGACATTATATACATTATTATATAGAGTTATTAAAGAACCATTATATATTAGATATTATAGTAGAGATATTACATTAGATATTACACAGAGGTAAATATGATACGTTAGACACATAATACTGTAATACTGCTGAACTTTTCGCCGAAGAAAGATTATTAATCCTAAGAATAGCTTCATCCAAAGGTGATTATGGAATATAATGCATCAGTCAGTTGGGAATGTAGCACAAAGGAAACCAACGTCATTTTAGTCTTTGTCCAGGGCTTGAAGCAAGGAAAATTTCAGTGCCTGTTATCAGACGCATTTGAAGCCGCCATACATAATTGCCTATTTTCAAATCTTAAATGGCCCGGCACATGCCTGAGTTCAGGCACAGTGCCAGAAAACGTTCAGCCTTGCTTGTCATACTGGAGTGTATGACAACATTATCCTACGCACAGTGACGCTCAGTAAATCGTCCCCTTAGAATTATAAGGTTCTATCTGACATTTTTGTCAAACTTGAGTACCGGGTAATTGACATATTCTTATGGAGAGGTGTTTCTTGAAGTTGTGAGAATTTTTGGACATTATATCTAAAGAGGCTTGTTCCACTTATCAATATAACTCTATGGAATTCTAAAACTTTGAAGCTCAATATCTCAGAAGTACTCAGAATGCTGATAGAACCTTATAGACCCTTTCAAGAGAGTTCCATTATCAGCATCATAGTTGGCCCCACAAGACTTCCTTTTTAACATTCCATATGTTATCTTAATGCAGAGGAAGTAGATTGGGGCCCAAATAGAACGTTCAAGCATTGTTTTTGTTTTTATTGATGAAAGGGTCTATAATTCCAAGGGGACGAAATGAACCCCACTGCTCTGTGAGTACCGTCAGCTCTCTCTCCATGCGGTCATGCAGCTCCTCAAGCCTGGCCTCGCACTGAGATGTCTCCGCCTGGCACTGCTCCAGCGCCTGCCTCCACTCTGACCACTGGGCCTCAGTGACCGAGCGCACGGCCACACACAGGGTCCGCAAACAGCCCTGGGCAAACAGCTGCAGCAGAGAAAAAAACATGTGTGCTCATACCATCCCATTTCTATTACTGTAATGTAATACGGAGAATTGTGTCTGACTGGAAGACTGGACAGCACTGTACTGAGACATTATAAATGTGTCTGTTTTATTTTGTTTCAGAAATGTAAGTGCTATTATGGGGTGATAAAACATGTTCATGTGTGTGTCTCTGTGTGTGTATTCGTGTTTCGTTCGTTGCGTTTTCGTGTCCCTCTCTCTCTCTCCCCCCATCTGATGTTCCCAGTACACATGACATGGACATTATAGTTGTTGGGATTGATTACATCATAGTGTGAGATCTAGCAATAAAGAAGACATGCAGCTACCCAATTTTGCACTCATTCCCCAAAAACTCCCCAGCTGTTGTTGATGATGTTGTTTTGTGTGTGTGTGTGTGTGTGTGTGTGTGTGTGTGTGTGTGTGTGTGTGTGTGTGTGTGTGTGAAATAGAGAAAGACAGAGACAAGTAGATGTGCATGTATGTTTGTGGGGTACTACACATTAGTGGTGGTTAGTGAGGTTCCCCTGTCACTGTGAAGCGATTTGAGTGTTGTGAAAAGCACTATATAAATGTAATGTGTTGTTGTTGTTGTTGTTGTTGTTGTTGTTGTTGTTGTTGTATGTGTGTTCCTGTGTTTTTCAGTCCCTCACATCCAGTGCTCTATCGCTGCTATCCCTGTGTGGGCAGTCCCTCTGCAGTCTCTCCAGGATGACCATGTCTGCCCCTTTACAGTACAGCTTCAGCCCTCCACCTGGTTCCCTTACTGTCAGAACACACACACACACACACACACACACACACACACACAAATGCAGACAAGACACACACACACACACACACACACACACACACACACACACACAGACAAACCATTACATACAAATTCCAACACCATACAAACAAACACACACACTAACAAACAAACAGACACTACTGCATTTCCTCTCCAGGGGGCAGAGCAGCCCAGCAGACGCACCTAACACAGACATGCGCCTCCTCTTGCTGGTGAAGTCGATCAGAGCCAGGAGCTGATACTGGTGCATGTGGTCCAGCTCGCTGATGGTGAGAGAGTCTCGCGTCCGGGAGAGAAAGACACAGCCCATCTCCCGTGCCGCCCCAACCAGGGCCTCCTCGTCAGGAGACGCAGCCTGGTAATGTGGAGCCCCTGGGGGGAAAAAACATTTAAACGTAACCATCACCTGTGATATAACAACTTCAGATGTCTTTTGAACTTGGAAAAGTTTACTCCATTGACATAGCACATTCTCCCTCTTTAGCTCACAAAGCAGTGTATGCTTCATGTTCATGACTGTAGAGAGCATTGGGCAGCTTGGCATCACACACGAACTGAAGAAATGAAACCAAAATAGTTCAGGGTCCAGTGCCATCATGTGCCAGTGTTAAGTACTCTCTCTCTCTCTCACCCTCCTTCCATTCTGTCATGACGGTGTGGCACAGCGCCAGCGCGATGAAGAACTCTCTGGTCTGTGGGCAGTGCTGCTTGACCAGCCGCTCCACCAGTCGCTGGTCCCAGAACTGCAGCCCGCCACAGGAGAAGCGGTTCCAGCTCAGGTCCAGAGGCTGAGCACAAGAGGACAGCAGGGGTGGGTCTCAGAAGCTCAATTGTGTTTTATGCCCCCAAAATCGTCTTCCAGGCAGCGCTGCCACCGCTGACTTATAGGCTATACCTAGGCTATACCTAACCCCAACCCTAACCCTAACCTTAACCCATGCCTAACCCTTGTGCCTTCCGCGCAGCACTGCCTTGAAGACAACGTTGGGGGCATAAAACACCAAGAAACATCTCAGAACCATTTATCAGACAGTTCAGGAGAGAACAAGCAGGAAATGGCAGGGATGCATGTTTTTATCTTTGATCAATCAGTGATGATTCTAAATAGAGTTTACACAGAGCTATCTTGGTATTGCTATACTGAACAAACCCTAGTTCACTTCCTACTTTTTCTAACAAATGCTTCTTAACTTACTTTTTCTAACAAATGTTTCCTATTTTTCTAACAAATACTTCCTACTTTTGCTAACAGAGTTCATGTCCAAGTGAAAACATACCGTTTGATTCTCTGAATGGGCTGGCACATCCCCTAAACAAAAAGAAAAAAACACAGAAGGGAATCATTTCACTAAAATCACTTCCCTGAATGGACCATGTCTTTTTTCTGTGTCGGCCACTGCTAGGGCGTCCTGACTGACCGTAGATGTCCCCAGCAATGCAGCATTGGCGGAAGAGCAGGCGGTTCTGGGTCAGGGTGCCGGTTTTGTCGCTGAGCAGGTGTCCCACCTGACCAAGCTCCTCATTGAGCGAGGTGTTCCGTGCGTGAGCGGGATTGTCGGTGTCTGCGTGGTACATCTGCAGGTCCCAGTTGATGAACTGACTCTGGATCACTTTCATCACCTCAAACCTGCAAAGGACATGACGAGTGAGTCACTGTGGAGTCACAGAACCAGACTTGTGTGGAAAGTTAAGCTCTAAACACCGAACATTTTGAACTGTCTGTCATCTTGACTGCCATTATTACTATGCTAACAATGTATCTGTGCAGAGGTGATACAATATATGAAAATCTCCAGGAGAATCACAAAGACAAATATAGTATATAACAACTAATTACAGTAAAGGTACACTATGCAAGATTTTCCAATTTCATGTTAAACAAACGTGTAATAGGCGAATCACCTAGCATAACTATGCAGCATATACGTAGTGAGTCACTACCGAGAAAACCAGCCATGCAACTTCAAGAACAGCGGCCCGACAAATCTCGGAAGAATCGTGAAATATTAGCCTACCTTGTCATTAGGTATAGCTCTTTGGAGATAGTTTTTGCCTGTTGTTAATCCTTAGTCCCCTGTACACATTTTCATTTTGTACAGGGGACATTAGTCACGAGAAGTTTGCTATTTACAACAGCAGACTAAAACATAAATATATCACGACTCTAGAGGGAGCTCTACAGTTGCCAAAAATGGCTAAACCTGCACAGTGTACCTTTAAGTAATTATTAGGGCTGTCAAAATAACTGATTAATTTCGATTCATTAATTTGAGAAAAAATAACTGATTAAAAAAATGAGTGCAGATTAATCGATTCCGTATGACCTTTGACCCCGAGCCGTTCTAGTCAGTAAAAATTAGACTGTAAAATGAAGGAGAGAGAAGAAAATGTGCTGCCTGGATCATTGATTGGAACATTTACTTTTAAAAAACGGCCTGATGGTGTTGATAAAAAATAAAAGTGTTGAAAATAAAGTCCTCTGCAATGTCTGCAGCAAGGATTTGCATATCACCGGAGTTCATCAACTCTGTAGTCGCACATCAATGCAAAGAAATAAGTGTTGACATTGAGGGGAGTGTTAATTTATTTTCATTGTGTCCCCTAGGTTATATCTGTGGCCTGAAATGCCTTGTATGTGAAAACAACTTCTTCCCTAAGCACTTTTGAATTCATTTCCTCAGCATATTAGGTCATATCTTTGATTATTATGGCAATTATTTGAACAGTGAAAATAATAATAAAAGAGTCTTTGAACTTTATTGTCACTAATGCTGATTATTCAATGATTCATTTGAATTTAAATATTTAAAATACTTTCACAGCATAAATTATATATGCGATTAATTTAGATTAATTAATCACAGAGTATGTCATTAATTAGATTAATTTTTTAATCGGTTGACAGCCCTAGTAATTATATATGAGAATCTCCTCTCAAGTACTGTGTAGGAGTTTGCGGGAGGTTTGGGTCCTTACGAGATGTACATGGACATGGGGATAGCCGGGCTCATCAGGATCACGTAGCCCCAGAAGGTGAGGAAGGCTCGGTAGGCTGGACTCGAGTCGCCCCCCAGGGCCGCCAGTGGCTCCAGGCGTGAGGACAACTGGTGCTCAAACACACCTGAGCCAACAGCCAACAGCAGGTCCACAAGCAGCACAAATGTAATGATCTGAGACAGGCAAGGCAGCAGATCACCGATTAACATTAGAAAATGTGTTAATTATCATGAGTGATTAATCGAACTGCTTATAAACCACAAGTAATGTTACGTATATTGTATAATGAAGGTCATTCAATTCCATTCAATTTTATTCATATAGCGTCATAACATATGAATGTCTTAATGCTTTTTACAAAGCCCAGTTTGAACTTGATACCCCTATACCAAGCATTAAGGCAACAGGGTTACAGAAAAAATGACTTATGAGTTAGGACTATGATTTGTTTATAGTAGCTTTTCTTCTGGGAACTAACATTACTCAATTCATGTATGAGCAAGCCGTTAGCTTTAAATTGAACAAACATGAATGAAATATTGAGTAATTAATTAAGTGATGTACATAAGTCTATATTAATGATATAGCAATCCATTACAATGTAACAACAATGTGACTAGATCCATTCTTGCCGGTTATCCAAAACGGCACATCTCTTACCGCCAGAATAACCCTGTTGAGGATCCTCTCCACTTGGGTTGTCTTTAATATCACCTTGCCACAGTTTTTCATGATCTTAGTGTCTGCGCCTGGCAACAAATCAATACAGCAGAGCAATAAATCATGATGAGATTTTGGATATTTGTATGATGAGAAGTACCATTCTGTGTAGCAACAGTCTATTTAACGGTTTTAGCTCATGTTGTCAGGATTTGTAGCTACTTTAGCTTTGCTGGCAAAAAAGTGGCATGCACAGTAGTACATTTCCAAGCCAGAGAAAATACTGTGTAGAGGGCACATATGTAATATCTTCAATGTTTACATTCATTTATCTCGTCACTTCTAGACATGTTAACCAACATTGACTCTTTTATCTAAAGCAGTGCATGTATTTTATGAACTAAACCGACAAGTTTACCTCAAACCCATGATCTAGTTTGCTGAGCTTTTTTCTGTATCCTCAATCGTTATGGAATCCGCAAATTTGACCTCAACCCATGACCTTTTCTGTTGTTGGTACACTGCTCCACTAACCATTCTTCGGAAACTGCAGTACCCTCATCTCATACTCTGACTGCCATCTATATGCCCACACAGTGCTACTGATGCTAGTTTACGATACTGTAAAACTGTTACAGAATTCATTTTTTTCGTACATTTTAAGAGCGGCATACCTGCATATATGGTTAGACCGTATGCGTGATCGGTGTTTCGCAGCACTGTCCCTCTGAGAAGGACGTGCTCAGGATCCAGCCTGTGGGTCTCCCCGTTCCACCGTAGCTCCCCCTGGAAGGAGTAGAGACGGCCATTGGGCTCCTCACAAAACACAATACCTGAGGATTAACAGAAGCAATTTAACACAAAATGGAAGGAGCCTACTATGATGTTTCTCCACTATAGATTTTACTATCGAATGCACAGGAACTGACTCTGACTAGAAACAGAGACAGAGAGCATGAGAAGAAATCATTTGGATTTGCATTACAGTTTTTCTCGATTGCTTTAAAGGAACCATATGTAAGAAATGTATTTCAATTAATCATAAAATGGCCCTGATATGTCACTAGACATTAAGAAATCATGTTCATTTCAAATACTTATATCACTGACAACAGTAATCCGGCCAGGATATTGTCATTTAAAAAGTGAAGTTGCAGCCCTCAACTGATGTTGATGTTGTGTTTTGGCCTGATGTGCCACCCTCCACCTATCTACTAATCACGAAGTCAGTAGTGTTTCGGCATCCGGGTTGGCAACCTCAAGTCGGGGGAGAGGGAGGGGATACACCGCTCTACAGTAATTTGAAAGTGATTGCAGTACCAGTTTTGGCCACAATCTTACATATGGTTCCTTTAATGCTTCTGTCAATCTAAGACAAAATGGAGGGGAGCCTAGCCTACTATGATGTTTTGCATTTGTTTTTGGTTCTGGACTGCCATCATCAATCAACACTGGGTGCTCTCAGAGTGCTGTGATGACGATTTACAGTATGAGCTTGGGTCACCCTGACCCTGTTTAGGAACAATACCCAGTTTTTACTCTTCAACCATGCCAAATGACCCTGACACACAACCAAACACTGAACTAAAAACACAGAAGTCAATGAGAAACCAGCACCTAAGCCAATGTTTACCAGAGACTTCATCACCAGTGCATCTCGAACACTTTGTTTGATTTTGGAGACCCATTTGGAGACGGTGTGTCTAAGGAATATAAGGTGTGTATCTACAACAGAGAGGCACACTAAGTTACCGTTGAAGCTTGAGAGGCTCTGCTCCAGCGGGTCAGAGGCCAGTGCATTGTGGGTAGCAGCCAGCGCCTGGCGAAACTTGAGGTTGGTCTCTCTGTCAAAGTGAGCCATAGCATATGACACTGTGGTTAGTCACCACATTTCCAAACCATGCCACAGAACTAGACCATTATGTAGTGGTTGAGGAAAGTAGTTTTCTAAACCAGATCCTGTCCTAAGCGTGAAAAACAGTGAACAAAGAACAGCTGCACTTGGTCTGTTCGGGCGCTGGTTCAATGTTGAATGGCCAGAAAGTTTCTCACCCATCTATGTCAGCGGTTTCCACATAGCACAGACTGTGTGGCTCAGTGCTGGACAAAAGAAGAAGATCTGCCTATGGACACACACACACAGACAGACAGATGGATAGACAGAGAGACAGACAAGAAAAGGATGAAGAGTTATTTTACAGGCTAAAGCTTTTCAACCATTACCTATAGTCACTAAAGTATAATATCTCTCTCAAGTATCTCCCTTCAATTAGATAGATAGATAGATAGAGAGATAGATAGATAGATAGATAGATAGATAGATAGATAGATAGATAGATAGATAGATAGATAGATAGATAGACTCTCCCAGGCTCATCAATGCCACTTACTGGTATGATTTGGTCTTTGTGAATCCTTAGCACGTCTCCAACGCACACATCTTTCCACTGGACTGTTTTAAATCTAACACAAAGTAGAAAGAGAGAGAGAGGAGAGAGAGAGACAGAGACATAGAGAGCATGAGAAGTAATCATTAACATCACATTTTCAAAACAATCAACACACAGGCCTAAACAGAAGCACTCTGGCCAAAATGAGACACTTTTGCAAAATATACTTTATACAATATAAAACATTTAAAACATGCAACAAAGCTAATGCAAGGTTGGACTCTTTCAATGAGAGCTATGTTAAATGTATAGGAAAAAGGGTGTACAAAAAGTGTGAAACTAAAGAAAAGGTGTTAACACATTTTCAAGTGATGACTTCTGCTATGCTAAGAAGGTCAAAATAAGGTTCTTTAAGTGCATCTTTGCGATCAAGAAAAGCTATAAACATGAACTTTTTTTTTTTATGAACCTCAGCTACCCAGTGTCTGAGGCCAGAGAGACCAGCATCCCCCTCAGGACTTACCCTCCTGAAGTCAGAAGATCACAGGACCTGCTGTTGATCTGTTTATCACTGCGTCTGCGCCCCTAAAACACACACACACACACACACACACACACACACACACACACACACACACACACACACACACACACACACAGACACACACACACACACACACACACACAAAACAACATCATCAACAACAGCTGGGGAGTTTTTGGGGAATGAGTGCAAAATTGGGTAGCTGCATGTCTTCTTTATTGCTAGATCTCACACAATGATGTAATCAATCCCAACAACTATAATGTCCATGTCATGTGTACTGGGAACATCAGATGGGGGGAGAGAGAGAGAGAGAGAATGGGCAAATGGAGAAAGTGAAAGACAATGAAAGAGAGGAAGGTAGAGACAGGAAACTGGACAAAAAGTGAAAGTGTGTGTGTGTGGGAGAGAGAGAGAAAGAGAGGCTTTTCAGTAGTGTTTAAACTCACCAGATCAGAGACCAGATCCTTGAGCGCTCGCACAAACAGGACTATGAGCAGAGGGAACACAGTGATGTACCATGGGATGGTGGCAATGACAGGCACACACTGTAAATTGCATGACACACATTGCATTACAACAGCTTCATAAAAAAAAAACACACAAAGACAACCATCCAGCATATTCCCAGGAAGCTGCTGATCAGCATTTGGCCCTGTGTCTCAGTCAGCTGGCATCAGGGTGGTTTTTAAAGTGTGTGGTTTAGTTATGAAGCTGCCTGGGGGAATGGTAAAGCAGCTAATATAAGAACCATATGACTTCATTCTCTGAGCAAAACAAAGCCGTAACACTCTAGGTTTACCACTAACAGTGAATTAACTTTAACACTAAACCATACACTTATATATTTAGAGTATGACTATTTGGGTAGTTGATTATAGTGTAGTGTGATTATAGTGTAGTGTGTTTGATTATCATATCAAATAAGTTATCATATAAGTTAAATAGAATAGAATAATTAGAAAGTTTTGCCATGTCTGTCACTAAACCATACACTTGGAATATCATTCCTCAGTTTCAAAACACCCATGTCTCATACTGCACTATGATCACCAAAACACACTACACTTATATCAACTAGTCAAATAAGAGTCAAATAGTTTTTGTTACATAAAGCCACAGCCAGCCCAATTTGATTAAAGTGTGAATGTCACCATGGGTTATTTCCCTCTGATATAGGATAGAAAGGTTTCTCTTACCCACCTGCATTATCACTATCAGAAGGAAGTAGAAGTTTGCAAAACGCTGGAACTGCTCATAAATTGTGTACGGCAGGAAGTTCAGAGGGGTGTATTTATGACTGCGCATGGTATTGTCCTGCCACAAACAAACAAACAAACAAAAAATAAACAGACACTGAAACAAGGGATCCCAGTTCTGTGGAATGTAAAATAAGGCCATGCAGCCTGAGGTGAATTGCGAAATGTGTGAAACTCGCTCACCGCATATCGCCCCCATTGGAAAAAGAAGAACGACTTCCTCTGCAGTTGTTTATGGAAATGGTCAGAGTTTGCTCGCACCTCCCAGCTGATGTCTGAGCCAGCCATGGCAACAACATCACAAAGAGAAAAGACTTGTCATTGCCGAATGCTGGGGGCTTTGTGGTTTGTGATTATTCACACGCAGGCTAGGCCTTTTCCATTTATCTTTACACCTCAAAATGTGTCAAAGACATACATGACAAAGAATAACTTTGAGTAAATGTAATGACAGGTAAGGTGGTAAGAGATAAAGAAAACCTTTACCTGAACTCTCTGAACTGCAAGATTTCTTTTTGGCCATTTGAAGAGAAACGAGAGGTGCTCTAAAACAGATAGTCAGAAAAAGGTAGAAAAAGTTCAATAGTTGCAGTATATACAGTAAGATAAACATACTAACCCCTTTAACACTTATCTTTGTGAAAGGAAATGTCAATACTTGTTCAAAAAAATAATTATGATCTTAAGTTAAATGTAACATCTCCTGAAACGTTTCCAGGATGTTCAACTCCAGGCAGCAGAGCGGTCATTTCTGCAAGCTGAAGGAAAGAAAGAAGGAAATGGAAAAATGTGTCCTATCTCCAGTGGTTTGGGAAAAAATGTGATAGGTAAATAAGCAGTTAGAAGGTGGAGCTACAATATGCAGAGGGGCCACAGGTGGGTTCTTGGCTCTTATCTGTGACCACATCCAAGACTTACATTTCTATTGTAGAATGGATGGGACTATTGACACAGCAGCTCAGCTCATGCTTTGTCATCTTGCACGTTGACCGCTGCTTTGTTTGCTTCATTATGTTGGTGTACCAGCAGAACTTGGATAACCAGCAATGTCAAGACCCTTCTTAACAGGAAAAAGATGGCGTTCAGAGAGGGGGACATGGCAGAGCTGAGGCACGTGCAAGGGGAACTCAAATTCAAGCTGAAGGAGGCTAAGGAGGACTACAGAAGGAAGGTGGAACAGAAGTTGCAGGAAAACAACTTGAAGGAGGCATGGGACTGCATGAAGGTTATCACTGGCCTGAAGAAGAACAGCAGTTCTGTGGAGGGGGGCCTGGACAGGGTGAACCAGTTGAACCACTTCTACAACAAAACCAACATAACTTTTGAAGTCTATCGAACAACAGTACTTTCTTGACGTGAAAAATTATCTTTTAAATTCACACACATCATATGTGAAATTCGTGGCACAATTCAAACTGGACCAAAAAATAATTGTCTCCATTAATAAAATAATAAAATAATAATCTCTCCATTAACTCCCGTTCATATATTTTTTTGAAAGATAGGTCCCTTGTAGCGGAAGTAAAGCCACTGGGGCACTCTATACCAGTGCAACACTCACCTCCATCATCACAGGCTATCGTACCCCCACCATCACTCGATTTTGCACCCCTCCCCCACGTGGCGATCACAAACAATGAAGTGACAACGACTTCAGTCAACAGCCATCAGACACACAGATCCCAGATGCACCCCTCCCCCTCCCCCTCCCCTCCCCTTACACCCCTCACCATTACAACAGATCAAGTGAAAGCCCAACTAAAGAAATTGCGCAGCAATAAAGCAGCGGGGCCTGACAGACTGTGTCCAAGGCTACTCAAGGCCTGTGCTGCTGAACTGGGGGAGCCACTGAAGCACATCTTCAATTTGAGCCTACGCCTTGAACAAGTTCCAACACTGTGGAAGACATCATGTCTCACCCCTGTCCCTAAGAAGCCACACCCTAGTGAGCTTAATGACTACAGAGCTGTCGCTCTTACATCATACGTGATTAAGACAATGGAGCGATTGGTCTTAGGTATGCTCAGACCCCAGGTACGCCATGCACTAGACCCGTTACAGTTTGCATACCAGGAGAAAGTGGGTGTGGACGATGCCATCACTTATCTTCTACACAGGACACATTCCCACTTAGACAAGGGGAAAAGTGCTGTG
The DNA here is from genome assembly GCF_017589495.1 of Alosa alosa. NCBI lineage: Eukaryota > Metazoa > Chordata > Actinopteri > Clupeiformes > Clupeidae > Alosa > Alosa alosa. The sequence continues at coordinate 14,204,117 of NC_063197.1, read as the reverse complement.
AGAATCATGTTCTTTGATTTCTCAAGTGCTTTTAACACCATCCAACCCCTCAGATTGGGAGACAAGCTCTTGCAGATGGGTGTGGACGCTCACCTGGTAACCTGGATTACAGATTACCTGACCGAGCGACCACAGTTCGTCAGACTGAAGAACTGTCTCTCTGACACTGTGATCAGCAGCACCGGAGCACCACAGGGAACTGTGCTCTCTCCAGTCCTGTTCACCCTGTACACATCTGACTTCTGCTACAACACCGAGTCATGCCACATGCAGAAGTTTTCTGATGATACTGCAATTGTGGGATGTATCAGGAACAGGCAGGAGGAGGAGTACAGGAGCCTGGTGGAGGACTTTGTGCAATGGGGCAAACTCAGGTGGCGTTTACACAACGCAGGTTTTTGTGAAGGTTTTGTTTGTTGAAGGTGAGGTTTTGTTAACGGTTACGCCTTGCGTGTACACGACGGCAGTTTAGGAGACTGAAACCGATTGCTTTTGAAACCGGATTCCGTAGTGGGAACTTTTGAAACCGCCGGCTAACTTTCGCCGTGTAGACGCCTGTAGGTGCAAAGCCGGCAACTTTATGACGACATAGCCCCACATCTCAACTCAGCCACGGCACTCGACCTGACATGCTGCTTGTCAAAACAAACCAAACCATTTATTTATCATATTAAAATGTTTTTTTTTCCCCGGTCATGGTTTATGTGCACAATGTAGCCTATCAGCCTTTAGTGGCTAAGTTAGAAGCACACGTTAGCTTAACTTAGTTAAACATTACTGCATGTTAGCGTTTTCTCCTAGCCTGGAAACCAGACTCTCTGACTTCGCCATTCCGACACGAGGTCATTAACAGTGGCGTAGCCAGGATTTTTCAACGGAGTGGACTTTTGCGAAGTAGGCTAGGCCGGGCCTTTATTTCTTTATTCCAATATGGGCAGTATAGGCCTACAGTAATCGTCCCAACTTTAAACAACACACGATTTCATCATAGCTCAGACGATTCATGGCAAAAAAAAAACAATAAAAGGCTACATTGATAAATAGCAGGGGCAACAGGATTGGATTCTATAATAGCCTATGCACAAGAACTTCAACCGAAAGGTTAGTCGCGTCTCAAGGAGTCCAAGAGTGCGCCTCACACACAGCTCCGTTGAACAATGTATTTTTCGTGTTTAAGAACTAAAAAAGTTGATTAGAGAGTCACATTTGAAATGTTGGGTAGCCTAAATTATAGCCTATAGCATGTGCATCTCGAGGAAGAGATTTTGGAGAGAGAGAGAGAGGATTTAACCTAGGTGATGATTATTTGTGTCTGGTGGTAATTAGACTTGAGTATAGATACCTACGAATTGTTTTGAATAAAAAAAGATAAGAGAACAAATTAACTTGTGACCCTGCAAGGCGAAACCAGTCGTTTTGGTAACATTTACAAAATTAAGTTATTGTACTCACACGAACGGCCATAAACTAGGCTTTCCAACAATATGTATATCGAGGGTATTGCAAATAGTATTGGGTATTGGATAGTCGCCGACCCTCATTAGATGTGGATATTTGGAGGTAAGGATAGCCTTCAAGAAACAAGGTTATCGCAGTTGCTGTGAGACATACGGCCCTTCTCCAGTCTGTCTCAAAATCGAAACACACCCAATTCACGCTTGGACTTTTCGATTATGTTTCTAAATGTTGGGACTGATGGACACTGAACTCTGGGGGTTATTTGAACGTTCGTTGTGAAGTGGTTTAGGCTACTGTAAAAGAAGCGTTGGATATCCCGCCTGTCTTTGCACAATTATAGGGCCATAATGCATGCGCTAGCATAGAGTCGAGAGAAAGAAGACTAATATGCAGACATGTTATGTGCAATTCAACAACTACACGCATGACATATAAAATATATACGCCTAGCCTACATTATTGTGTAGTAAATTGAGTTTATCCAACCTGCTGCAAGCCAAAATGCGTTGTTTTCGTTGTCCTCTATGCAATATAAGCAACTTGAATATATCGCACATCCAACACCCTGATTGACACTGAACTCTGGGGGTTATTTGAACGTTCACTGAAGTGGTTTTTAGGCTACTGGAGCGTAAGAATTCCGCCCGTCTTTGCGCAATTGGCTATTGATTGACGGCCATTAATTAATTAATATAGGTGGCCTGCACACACAGAGTTTGTTTGATGCATGGAGTTTCCGACCGTTTTTCCCTGAGAGCTTAGAGAATAAAGTGAGGAGAGCTACCTGTGTTTTACATAATGTGTAACATTTATTCACATGGCCAGTTCAAAATCACCTAAGGTTTTGACTGAAATGTGTGCTGATATCAATTATTGGGAAAAACATTGTTTGGAGTGGATGGCGGGTGGATTGTTGATGTAGCTGCAGGTGCAGATGACATGACTACAGCTCATCCATGCATCTAGGATGTTGGAATTTGATAGGATACAGGAACTGCAGAGATAAATTGAAAATGAGGATTAGTAATGTCGGAATAGCGGTACTGAAAAAAATCGGAGTAAGGGCATGTCTAAATAGAGGCATGTCGTAATAACGGTATCGTAATATAGAGGGTTGTCGTAATAACGGGATGTCGTAATAAAGGGTGAACCCCTATTTCCGGGTGGGAGGGCACAGTTTGAGGTTTCAAATCATTGGAGTTCCTTTGAACCGCTTTGAACCAATCACTAACAACCGGCGTTTCGTCATACAGAGAAGTTTCACTGCAGCACGCCCATAACAAGCACGGGTGCATCTTATCAGCAAACAATCACACGTTTTTATCTGCGTAACACCAAAATGCATCATATAGTGTTTTGTGAATGTACCCAAGTCAAACTTTCATATAAATGCATAAGTACGTCCAAAGCGCCACTTTTAAAGGAACCATATGTAAGAAAAATATTTCAATTAATCATAAAATGGCCCTGATATGTCACTAGACATTAAGAAATCATGTTCATTTCAAATACTTATATCACTGACAACAGTAGTCCAGCCAGGATATTGTCATTTAAAAAGTGAAGTTGCAGCCCTCAACTGTTGTTGATGTTGTGCTTTGTCATGTCATGTTGTGTTTTGGCCTGATGCGCCACCCTCCACCTATCTACTAATCACGAAGTCAGTAGTGTTTCGCCATCCGCGTGTGCAACCTCGAGTCAGGGGGGAGGGGGAGGGGATACACCGCTCTTCAGTATTTTGAAAGTGATTGCAGTACCAGTTTTGGTCACAATCTTACATATGGTTCCTTTAAGCTTGTATGCATTGTTGTTTTCGGGTGAAATTACCTTTTGAATGGGATTCCTATAGGGCTACTACTGTTTTGATACAATCGCTAATAAAATCGCTAATTTCCGCTAAAAACACTATGATGGCTCGACACAACATGAAACTTTGATCGAAGTATCATCAGTGTCTCTACACATGAACTCCAGCATTGAGAACATTGTTGGTGTAGCCTACACAGAGTTTACTAAAAGAGAGGTTTTGAACAACTCACTTGTCTTTTCTGCTCGCTGCCATCTTGCCATCTTGCAAGGAGTGAGTTGTCCAAAATGTTTCTTTTTAGTAAACTGTGTACACGAACAATGTTCTTAATGCTCGAGTTCATATGTAGAGACACTGATGATACTTCGATCAAAGTTTCAAGTTATGTCGAGCCTTTTGTTTGAAAAATAGCGACCATGTAGCCTACTAAACTACAGTTTGACTCGGGTACGTTCGTAGCCTATTTCAAGTGACAAAATCTATGACTAAAGTTTAGCTGACGATATAACATCCTACTCCACTGTGACTTCGTTCGTGACACTCCTGTTAAACTATTATTCACATTTGCTCAAAGATTTCGCTCCCTACGTTGATGTATTCCAAGCAATCTGCTTCAGGGGCGGGGACGTAGTAATTGAAACACCATGCCTGGGTATGTAATCGCTCTCAGGGACGCCCTCTGTTCGCTGGTTGGTCGGCTGCCCAACTGCCGAAGTAAACGAGCGTGAATCAACCCTATGGAATCAACCTATTCCAGACGGAGTACTGTAGGGAGAAGAAATCGACCGGAAGTACGTAGGCAGGCCGAGGCCAGGGCCCACTTCCCCGAAAGCATCTTAAGCCTAAGAGCGTCGTAAAGTCCCTCTTACGAACGTCTTAAGATTTGCCGACTGTTTCCCGAAACCATCGTAGCTTAAGAGCATCGTGAAAACACTTTCGTAGATCTCACGAGTGCTCCAGAGTACTCGTTACCGGCTAAAGCGTCTTAACAGTACTTCTCACTGAGGTCACCAACAGGACATACAGAGGAATTACAACTTAGAATACATAATCCAATTTCGTTCCCATTCTTTATTGTGTTTACCTGTGATGAATCAGATTTTAGCGTGCAAAATAGCCTACATTTAATGGTCATAATAATGTGATGAAAGGACAAAAATGCAATCAAGTTATGAAACGAGGCGTTGCCAGAATAGTTTGACATTATCTTTGCTAAGTGAATATTTTATTAGGCCTATGAGGTAAAAAGCAGAGAAAGCAACATGTGGTTTAGTCTGTAGCCTACTGCATCAAAATCTAAGCCTACACATTTCCTCTCTTTCTTACTTTCGACTTCTTTCTTATCTTCAAACGTGTTCTTAAGTGGCACTTGAAAAATTATTGCATGGTGCAACAATCTAATCTTAAAATAATTACAATTATTTATGTCTCTGTGTGGTATATAACCTACTTGGGATGCTTACATGCAGATGTCAAAGTTTTTCTATTTTCGTATTGATGTGAATTAATGTGTAGATCCGAAGTTTAAATGGTAGGCCTATAGCTGTGACGTGCAGTCACCTGACATCACTGTCAAATCAGAGGATATTTCAGAACTATTAACGTGGACAGCTCCCTTAAGAGCATCTTAAGAGCAGTGCATCTTGGCGTTTCACCTTCTGAGCATGTTCGGGAAACAGTCGGAAAAAGCAAACGCACGATCGTAAGATGAATCGTAGAAAACCCTCTTAAGAGCGTGTCTCCGTCGTTATCGGGGAAGTGGGCCCAGGCTAGTTTTCTCCAGTGGTGCTCAGACCTAATGCAATGCGTAGGCTAATCATTTGAAATTTCACATAGCAGTCACATACCTTGAAAATGAACTTTATTAGTTTAACAGTTGAATTGAAAACCGAATTGTCTGTAGTCTCCTTATTTCATGCGACTGCTTAACCAGAGCCCTTATAGAGTACCAAAGCCATGACGTAGCGTTGTCAAGGCAGCGATATCACTGGATCTAAACAAATCAATCTACCATTAGAAATCACCATAGCGGTGGCTTTCTTAATCTATTTCAATAATTTTACAATGTTTCTAAGACGTTAGTATATTTTTTTACAGTGAAAGAATCACATACTAGCCTACAACATATATTCATACCAACACGATCAAATTCGTGACTACAGAGTTTTATTTTAACATGGGTTTCCTTCGTAAAAGAGACCTGCATGTAACTTCACAGCATGCGGTTAAAATCCTTAAATTCACGGACGTGTTTTGGCTTTATTGTTTTGGCAAAAAACGTCACTCTTAACAGCCGCCAGTCTTTGAGAAGACGTGAAATATCCACTGGAATTTTGTTTCTTTCTAAAACACCTGCCAGGGAATCCGTGTTATGTGGCTAAGCTGCTGCTTAGCAGGTAAAACATGTTTAAATGGATATATTTATTTTTATTAGCTAGAAATGATGCCACATGTCTACATTCAATGCTATTTAAGCCACTTCGAAAGTTTGTTTAGATCCAGTGATTCTGCCGTCATGGAAACTCTACGCCACACTTCGGGACTCTATTAGACATTCTCTGGTTTCAACAATGTTTTCTTCTACACGATTCATGCAAAATTATCGTGAAGCTTCTGCACAGCGGCGCCATCGACTGGTCTGGCATATGCACTACAGCACATTTAGCCGGTTACACCTCTGTGTGTACACGCAAGGTTTTTTCTTGCCGGTGTCGTTAAAGGTGAGAAAATTCTCCTGGCGGTTTCGTGTAAACGGCCCCTCTCAATCATCTTCAACTAAACACTTCAAAGACCAAGGAGATGGTGGTGGATTTCCGCAGGTCTAAGCCCACTCTGCTACCAGTCCACATTGATGGGGTCAAGTATCTGGGTCTCCACCTGGACAATAAACTGGACTGGTCAGCCAACACTGATGCACTCTACAAGAAAGGGCAGAGCAGGCTGTACTTCCTGAGGAGGCTGCGGTCCTTCAATGTGTGCAGCAAGCTCCTCAGGATGTTCTACCAGTCTGTTGTTGCCAGCGTCCTCTTCTATGCAGTAGTATGCTGGGGAGGAAGCACAAGGAAGAAGGATGCGGGGCGAATTGACAGGCTGGTAAGGAAAGCTGGCTCTGTAGTGGGAGCTGAACTGGAGTGCATCACTTCACTATCTGACAAAAGGACCCTGAACCAGCTGATCAACATCTTGGACAATGAGTGTCACCCACTCCACAGCACTATTATTAAGCAGAAGAGCCTGATCAGCTGGAGACTTCCTTGCACAACAGACAGACTGAGAAAGTAATTTGTCCCCAGGGCCATTGAACTGTTCAATGCTTCACTTAAGGGAAGAGGAGAGATAGACTTCTCTGCATAGTCTGTCTGCCTCTTCACCCCCTCCATGTTTGGATACTGTCTGTCTACTAGCCACTTTTACCACTGTCTTTCTGCCTCACTGTTTGCGTGCTATATTAGCACATTAGCACATATGCATAACCCCTCCCTCTATGCCACAGCCGAACTGTGGCCACACTTATACCTTTTCTTAAAGTAGTTAAATATATAGATAGACTTTATTTTTGCATTGTTGCACTGTTGGACTTACTCATTTGCACTATCACCATGACCACTATCACCATTGCACTATCACCATGAGACTCATTCACACAGAGCACCTTACCTTACCTTACTATGCACAGAGAATCACAGGCTCAGTCCTGCCTCAGTCATTGCAAGTGCCTCTGATTGATTAATCACCACTATGTGGATACTGTTTTTAGAATTGATTTAGATTAAGTGTTAGTTAGTATAATTTGTATTTTAGTATATTTAGTATATTCTTTATCTTCTACTGTCCTTATTGCTTAGTTGTGTTTTTATATTATATACTTTAATTACTTTTTCTGCTGTTAAAGAATGTGTATGTGTTGTCTGTATGCTGCTGAGACCTTGAATTTCCCCTGGGGATCAATAAAGTATCTATCTATCTGTCTATCTATCTATCTATCTATCTGGTTTCTGTTCCCCTTTGGGAAATGTTTGGTCCAATTTCATTGGATCACTCGTGTTCTAGCTGTTGTTTGTAGCTTGTTCTACAGTTCAGATTTGCCCACTAATTCCCATCAAAGTCAGGGCACACATACTACACTGCCTCTATAATGCCTAACATGCCTGTGGTTCGGGTAACTCACCATGTCCGCTGGAGCCGAATCCAACTCCTGTATCCTTTTGCTCTGAAAGTCCTGGGTTATGTATTAAAGCCCATGAGCTATCTACCTGAGGACAGAGCACTGACGAAACACAGGCACACCTGCTAATTTGCATGCATGTGAAACAAGTGATCCATTATCGTCACTACCTTACCCTTTTTCTCTCATACCCCATTCAAAACAATTGGATACATGTGATTCCATGGGGTGGAGAGAGAAAAAGGAGAGAAAGAAGAAAAAGAAGAGAGAGAGAGAGAGAGAGAGAGAGAGATGAATAGAGGAAGCCCTTTGGTGTCAAATGGGTTCATTTTCTGAGGACACAAACACCTTTGGTCCCAAGACTCTCAATCAGTCTGTCTCTCCTGTCACCGCCAAGGTGGCAATCACTCCTGGGAGTCTGCTCTCCCAAGCCAGCATGGCCTATTAGTGTGTTAACACACACTGGATCACTCTCCAGTGGAAACAGGTCATCATTGGGCACACAGCTTCACTGCTGCTATAGACACACGTCACTAGCGACAGACGGTGTGTGTGTGTGTGTTTGTGTGCGTGAGTGAGTGTGTGTGTGTGTCTTTGGGATGTAAGTATGCATTTAGGTGGGGAACACTGCATCATTGTCTGCACTGTTTTTTAAATCCTTGGATCCCGGCCATTCAGCACACAGATCTGATTTCACCACTTGCTATCTTCCTCACGTGGCCTCTCTGTCCCTGTTGTTTTGCAACTTTCTGGCCTCTCTCTCTCTCTCTTTTTGTGTGTCTCTCTCTCACTCACTCGCTCTCTCCCTTTCCTCACCCACTCTCTCTTTCTCACTATTTCACAAGTGCTTTGGGTATTCAGATAAAGCGCTATATCAATACAATGTGCTGTAGTTCAGCCTTTCCATTCAGGATTTGTTCACAGATTTCCCTTTTCCTTTTTGAATGACAGAAGTGCCTTCATTCTATATTTTTCCAGTTTTTTTTTAATATTTTTCTGTTTATGTGGTGCAGTACAAAACTATAGAAATGCTACATTTACAATGAACCAAAGTGGAATAAATCTCACACTTCAATTGGACATAGAGCAATAACCACAAGATTCACCACACACTGTACATGGAAACCTAGATTTCACCTCACACAAGTGTGGCCTGATTTCGATCTGTGTTTTTGTATGTTTAAATTCTGTAACCTCCTTTGTTATAAAGCATCACAACACATATCTTAGTGTTCTATTTCACAATTGTCCCATCTAGTGGCAAAACAAGAGAACTGCAGCTTTTCAGAAAATTAAAGACTTAAAAAATGAATGTTGTTCAGTTCTCAACAGCAGTGTGAGCTTGATCTGCAAGTGTGACTCTTATCAAGTGTCAATCTCAATGCTTTTTTTCCACAGCAACTTCATGCAAGTTCACAGCTGCTAACGGTGTGTGTGTGTGTGTGTGTGTGTGTGTGTGTGTGTGTGTGTGTGTGTGTGTGTGTGTGTGTGTGTGTGTGTGTGTGTGTGTGTGTGTGTGTGCGTGTGTACATATGGGTATGCACATCTCTTTGTGTGTCCATTTGTTTTGGGTAAGCGGTTGACACCTGTGTGTGAAAACAACCAAGCAGGGCATCTATTTATAAATTTGAGCCTAGCGCCGGGGTGGTTTTGCACAGCATGCGTGATTTTCGTGGCTTATAGTCCCTGGCCTTCTGAACAATGTGACCAACCAAACCGGCTTGGCCTGGACTTTTCCGCGACAGTTAAACCGTGACAGTTAAACTGCAGACCGCTTACCAGGCAAAAACCTCATCTCCACCATACCACATTTCCTACCTTCGCTCGCTATAGAAAGTCAGGTGGAGGTGGCGGTCGCTGTGATGGGGACAGGCTGGAGCTAAGCTGCTGGGACTGTTAAACTGGAAATCCAAAGCAAAGCGCAGGGGGTCATAAAGGTAGAACAAACTGACCAGAGGTAAAAGAGATCAGGAGATAAATAGATACTACATTTTCAATATTTCATGGCAACTCAAAAAGCATGAAGTAGAGCTGCGCCTTGTTTTTAAGTCCTCTTGAGAAAGGTTCTCTGGTGCAGTGGTCAAAAAGTCTTAGTACATTGGCAAGGAGGACTTGCACTCTGAGAGACCAGTAATCACACAAGGTTGGTTATTAGACCACTGTATTTTAGTTTTTTTCTTATTTTTTCAAAAGTTTTTTTAGGCAACACAATGTGCAAAAAGTGCAAGAGTGCTGTACATTCCTCGTATATTTCATGGCACCTTTCAGGGCACCCAAGGTTGCCTGACAGATAAAAAAACATCAGTAAAACGTACACTGACATTAATAAAACATTAAATGAGCAGGTTTTAATTCTGGTTGGAAGGTTTTAAGAGCAGTTTTAAATTGTGGGAGTCAAAGGATGTGGAGTGAGGTGAGTCCCATGGTTTGGGTGCAGTGTCGGAGAAGGCCCTTGCACCTATTGTGGTGATTCTGATGTTTGGAAGGGCCAGAATTTCTGCTGTACATGACCACAAAGAATAAGAAGGAGTTAGAGTATGTTGGGTTCAGTGATATTTGTATTAAATAAATACTAGAAATTAAGGCTTAAAACACAGAAAGACTTAAACAGATGGAGGTTAATACAGCCCGTAACTGTCTGTCTGAATGTGGGTTGGCATGGTAGGGCCCAAGAGCCAGTGTCATGACCAATGGTCCATTACACCACAGCCCACTTTTGTGTTGAGTTAAAGAGCTAGCCTGTGGAACAAAATATTTTCTATCTGTTGAGCATGAAAGAGACAGGAGTTGGAAATGATGAAGCTGCCTGCAAATAGGTAGCCTGGATGCCAGCCAAACTTAGCCCCACCCACAACATTTGAGGTTGGGAAGTTAGGTCTGGACTTGTTCTGTTGTGGAGCAACTATGCCCGAACCAGAGTGGTTCGGACCAGAAGAACTCCTTAACGGTTTTGTTCAGACCTGAAAATGCAACTGTGTTTGACAGACAGAGGACAGATGTGTGTGTGGGGGGGTCTTAGTGTTTCGTACACTTGTACAAGTAGTTAGAGCTAAACGCTAAACCTATTACACTATGTCATACATTACCTTACATTATGTTTTATTATGGTCAGGTAGAACAACAGGCCTGTCATGAAATGTACTTTACCAGTAGGCTATGTGGTTTAGTGTGCCCCAGTGCCCTAAAAACATACACCACTATCAGCTACAAACCAACACCATTATCAGAGGCATATCTGCAGCCTGGCTCATCAGCAAATTATTCTGCTGGGCTCTGTTTCGAAAATAAAATCTGCAGTAATGACTACAGAAGATGGAGTCTGTGATGAGCCCATCATAATTATATGTTATATCATGAGAAATGTTTTAAATATTATTTATATTAGCCTACTGTACTTATATTTTAAAGGAACAAACCAACTTTTGGGGAAATTTGCTTATTTGCCGTCTACCCGAAAGTTAGATATATACCTTGATGATAGATGATATATACCCTTCTCTGTGTGTGCAATAACCCAGTTATTATATACCCAGTGATACTGTAAGCCTAGCTTAACATAATTTACTGGAAGTGGGTTACACCAGTTAGCCTACAGCTAGCCTATAGCTAAAAGGAAGCTAATGGCAAAAGGCTAACAGTGTGTCAGATTGGGTTATGGCACACAAAGAGAAGAGAATGGTGTGTATCCTCTTATCTAACTGTGGGGTAGATGGAAAATAAGCTAATTTCTTTCTTTCAGTCACAATACTACACCACAAATCATCACTCAAATAGGCTATCTCAGGGGTGGGCAACATTTTTCTCCATAATGATCTCCATCAGTGTTTTCTGAATTAAGCTGCAGGCCACACATTAGTACATTGTTTTAGTAAAGTCAGCTCACAGTGTATATGATGTGCTCACATTTTACTTTAAAGCTTTACCTTCTAGGAGCTCTGTACAGAACACAGGGGCCTTTTTCTCCCAAAGGTGCTGCCTGTAAAAGCAGTTTACAGCCAGGCCTGGGCTGCAGAACAAATGTTGCCCCTTTGTGGGCTATCTGAAAAAAAAAAGAAACATAAACATATTGTAACGTCGGCGCACAAGAGTGAGAGTGGGGTAAAGGTGTAAGGCTTGCATGCTGTGCCTCCACTCTGCAGGGTTTGCAGTTGATCAGACAGAGTTGCAGTGTTTGTTTGGCCAAGTGTGACACTCACCACGTCTGCAGGTGATGGATGCCCCATCAACTGCATCATTGTGCTGAGAGATCCTGGAAATGAAAACACCTGTCACTTCAGTGTAGTTATTCATTGATTTCAACATTGTATAAGTAATGATAACAGCGTTGTTTATCTCAGTAGCCTAAGGACATAAGACATACAGAAGGTTCTAATTTAAATGGCAGGCAATGTGCAAACTAAGTGTCTTGTGCATGAAGTGTACTTACTGTGTAGCATGTGGGAGCTGGCTCATCAATGTTTGCACTTAATTTTATTAGTAAATTGATTTTGCCTAATTATTAAATTACCTTTAGTTAGTCTTTGCCTATTGAAATTAGGGCCCATGATGGGTTCCAAACGATGGCTCTCAATTTCAACCAACTAGGTTTCAAGCAGCAGTAAGATTTGGCCAAAATCTAGTGAGTAAACTTCCTAAAGGCCATGAAAAACCTTCCAAGCACTATAGCCTACATATCAGTTTCAGCCTGAACACAGAACTACATAGTGCATAGGCTATCCTATATTGTCACTGGGGAGAGCTATATTTCTGTCCATTGCATGGCCACTGTATATCATATAAACATTTATTTGACTGATACCAATACTAGGTGCATAACACATAACTCAGAAAAAAAGTGGCACATTGTTGCATTGGTGTAGATTAGGCCCTACTCGCCAATACAACACGAGCCTATACAAGGATGCACAATCAAAGTGACCTTGCACTCTTCTGCAGTTGCAGTCAACAACTGGAAAAAAGAAAAATACCATAACGAATAAAAAATAATACATTTAAAACAAGGTCATCACGGGAAGAGTGTATGTATGTCAGCTCAAAGGCAGGAAGTGGTTCGTCAGCAGGATCAAACGTGCCACGCAACGCTTTACAGTAAACTGATGAAAAACCAAAACAATTCAGGTACTATGACCAGTAGCTGCTCTGGTAATACATGTTCTGGCATGTTTCATGAGAACTTCTTGGCTGCTGCTTGACTTGCTACTGTTATGCGATGTTTCTCTATTCAAAATCATGCATGCACCGTAAAAGTGAAACCCAGTCGGTGAAAAACGCCCAATGTGTATTCCCACACTAATTGTTCTTGTGGTGATGGGCACGAGGCGCAAGACTTGGCTCAAGGTAGACCGAGCCAGCCCAGATTGCGAGGAGCGGGGAGGTAAACAAGACGTCCTCTGAATTCCGTGGAGCTGTGTAGGGCTGTGATGAGTCACTGACGGAGATCAAAGAACTGGATGAGTCACAGAGGATGAGTCACAGGTGAATACCGACGGGTGCATCGGCTCCTTCACAGTTCTCCCCTCTCCCCAAATGCAGCAGCCCCCTCTCACAACTTGGACACCCCCTCACCGCCACCACCACATCCGCTAGTTTTCACAACCTGTTGACATCTTGGCCTCCTTTTCGATGCAACTCAGACCACTAGTTATGCATTTCTGTAGGTGTGTAGACTAGGGCCTCATACAACCTCTGCTCTTGTGTGTTTTTTTTTTTTAAGACAAAAGAAGTTTATGGCTATTATGCATTAAGCAGCCTACTCGGCACAACACATAGGCTACACCTGACATTCACAATAGGCCTATGTAGAACATCTGTCCCAACACCTGACTGAATAATGTTCTCCATAGAATCGTTTTAGAAAGTCTGCGTTGTGCTGACGATTAACGTTTACCTGAGGCTTTGTCGAAGCTTTAGCATGTATGGATAAGAACGCCTATAAAGACACTTTACACTACTCTAGGAAGGAGTTGGTACTGCTATACCGATGTAGCCTTACTGCATACCTGTCAACACTCCCGTTTTTCCCGGGTTTCTCCCGTATTTCAAGGTCATCTCCCAGCACCCTCCCGTTTTGTTATTTCTCCCGGAAAACTCCCGTAATTTGCATGGCCATCAAACTCCATTTTAAAATCATTGATCCATTCAGGTTGTCGGATTGTGTATGAAATACACCCTACACATACACGATCACTTAGTTTCAATTTCAACCGTTTTGTCATAGGCTAAAACCTGGCAACCCAAAACCCAAATAAGGAAGCGGGAGCCGACTGCCCAGCCGAGTCTCGTCGTAAGCAAGCGGGCTAGTTGAATGGCCTACTCCAGAACTAGCTGTTGTGAAATTGTTGGGAATTTAATTGATTAACACATCACATAAACTGTTATTGAGTGTTGTTGATACACTGAACTTGTGCCCTAGGAACCAAATCTGACAGCAAGCAGCTTTGGAGTTTTGGAAGTAGACTGCAGGCAGGTAGCTGGCGGATACATAACTGGCATGCGTAAGGTAATGGTAAGGTAAAAGCAACGACCGAAATGCAGTGTTGAAACACGTGTATGAAACGTATTAAATATGCAAACACAGATCCGGTATAAACACTGACCCCCAAAAAAAAAAAACAAACAAAAAAAAAAACTCCCGTTTTGGGAAAGCTAAATGTTGACAGGTATGCCTTACTGTACATTTACTGTACATACAGTAGCCTATGTCATATTTCACTGACTCACGCGAGAATGGACTATTTGCGATAGTTACTTGACCCACGTCGCAAGTCTTTTCGCATGTTCTGGATTTCCGGATTTCAACCACTTTGCATTAAGAGGGCGGTTACCCACGTTCAAGATACAGAATAGAGAGAGAGGAAAGAGAGAAACACAGAGAGAAAGAGAGAGATCCCAGATTCAATGCTTGATATAAATGCGACTGAGAAAGTGTTTTGTTAGCTTTCATGCGTGTGTGACAGGAGCGAATACACCCTTCACGACTTCAACCTTGCTCTTCAGCACTGTGCCACAAGACAGCGCCATACAGGTAGGCTACGGTACACATCCCTAATCTAAAACATTCAGCTTGAGTTCTAAAAAATTACAGGCTGCTACTTTTACGTCCACTTTAATATAGACTAAATACACATGTTGTCTTTGAAGTTACAGCAATTTCATTGTCTAAAACAACTGCAAGGCCTGATGTGTTTAATACTTCTCTGGTCTCTTACAATAAGATTCAATACTTTTTTGATTGGCAAGCAAACATTTTTTCTATTTTCAATTAATGCTTTTCTCTTAATTAAATTAACATAATTTGATCTGGCAAGGTGTGGACATCTACAATCATTCAGTGTCCATTAGCCTTATGCAGAATGAAGGAGTTGTATTTGTCAGTGTTAGGGTCTCTGCATATTTGTTGCACTTTCTTTAGCTGCAGGAAGGGCCTAGAACACCACAAAACTTAACACCTCAACCAACATATGTTCCATATGTGTACTTCTTCATTACAAATGTGTCCTTATCACTGGCATCAAAGTTTGATTCTCATTAGTACTTGTGCTGAAACCGTAACCCCCAAACACACACACCCACGCACCCACACTTACTTCCTCCAAAATGTCCTTTCTCTGACCTTGAGTATTTGTTTTGACCATTTATTTCCTACCCTTATAACTAGGCCCATGTGTACTCCACTGAGCAGCACTAGTCTCCTGGCAAGCAGGTCTTCGCCATCGTCCGCTGTGGAGAGGAGCTGGGATGGTGGTGAAGAGTCGCCTGTTCCTAAGAGTCTCGTCTCCTTACCGGGCCCATCACTCCTGTCCCGACGGCTGCTGAGGCTGCAGCCCTTCAAGAGCCACCTGGTGCCAAACCCGCGGCGCAAGCGGGAGATGACACCGGCCAGCAAGAAGGACGCCCTGTACTGGGACAAACGCCGCAAGAACAACGAGGCGGCCAAGCGCTCACGCGAGAAGCGGCGCCTCAACGACATGATGCTGGAGGGCCAGCTGCTGGCCCTGAGCGAGGAGAACGCCCAGCTGCGTGCCGAGGTCTTCAGCCTGCAGTGCCACCCGCACCAGGGCAGGGAGCCGGACCTCACGCGCCCCTTCCCGCCGCCCACCGCCATACAGTGCCCAGTGCCAGTTCAAGGACACCCGCTTATGAGCCAGCCACCGTCCACTCTCTGGGGCTTCAAGGGCAGCTGTGTGCCCCTGCTGGAGGGGCCGAGAAGCAGGTCAGTTGGGAAAGTCTCTTGCCTGGCCCTGTCTCAGAGCCCTTTGAGTGTGTATCAGAGGGCTCCGGACGTCTTCTCGGGGTCGTCTCCGCTGCTCCCCTCCTTTGTCCACCCCCAGAGCGCGGCCTGTGTTCCTCATCCAGAGTTCATCTTTAAGCCCACCAACCTCAGCCAGTCTTCGGCAGAGGCGTCGTCAAAACCAGACAAAGCAGCTCAGGTCTCTTCCAGCGATGACGTTCCAGTGGGAGAAGAGACTGCCCCAACCCCACTCCAAAAGGCCTTTCCGCCCCAGTGGCAGGTTATCCCTCCACAATCCCTCCCCTCCTCTCCTCAGGGTAGCCCCAGCTGGCTGCTGCCTCATCTCGGGCAAACTGCGCTCCATGATGGCTTACTGGTTCCCTGGAACTCCTCCTGCTTCTACCCTTCTTCACTTTACCCCAGCTTGCCCCTGTCGCTCTATCTGCCCCTAAAACAGGCAGGTTGTACCAGGCACGTAACTGAAGCATTCCGTTCGCGGAGCGTCCACTGCAACAATTAGCTTCCACTGCAATTAGTGGAACTGGCTACACACCAGAGGTGATAGTGGCACGTTCATTCAAAAAATTAGAGAGGTCTTCTGAAACTATTTTTACACTCCACGAACGGAGCACCTCAAGTGCGGACCTGGAGTAGCCCGTCTGAAAGACTCAAAAAACTGCAAAAAATGATGTGGAAAAAGCAGGTTTTAGAGATTTACTTCATCCTATTTTTAACCTTTCATACTGTTGTTTAACTGGTAGAAAATAGCTTTTATAGTTTTTGATGACATGCTAATTTTCTTTTTGTTATTTTTCATCACAATGGAAAATGTGTGGATCATGGATTTTGTAGGCTTATTTTTTATAAATTAAACTGATGTGTGTAAGTTTGTTCTCCTGAATTTTAATTTTAGTTTAATATTTTAATATTTTTAAATATTTTTAAATATATTTTTAATATATTATATTTTGAATATAACAATTGTAAGATAGCATTGCAAAACCATTGCATTTAAAAATAAATATAAAAACAGATTAAAAACAGACAAAAAATGTAGAAAATAATATAAAAGTATTACTAGTGAACCCGCTAGTTGAAATGCTACACCATCGCTTCTTCAAATAGCCTACAGGATTTGGTTATGTTTATGTAGGCATAAACCAAATAATTAGCATATTACAAACGGACAGTCTTTTCACTTTAATGGGTGTAACTGTACATTTGGTTGTGAAAAGATGGCATGATGTCAAAACAGTCAAAATGAAACAAAAAAACAAAAACATGTAACTAGCCTATAGAGCTCAGGGTCTTCCTTCATGTTACTGAGCCACCTACCAAATAAAGCACTGATTTTAGACATACAAATTATATGTAGTAAACATTTTTAACATGAAATCTAACCATCTTAACCAAAATTAAACCAAGTTATAATTTGAACTAAACCATCTCTGAGGTCTCTTTCCTTGTTAGACTTCATTGTGAATATACAAGTGACAGCCAGTCACTCATTCTCATCCTCTCTGGATGTTAAAGCCACAGAGTTCTGATGAATGTCTGTGTGCGTGTGGCATAAATGGACAGGGTTCACCACTGGGAGTCTCCCACACATTTTCCATGTTCCAGCAGACACAGCAGACTTTCAATAAGATAGCCTATTTCCAAAACACCTGACATCAGATACTATGTATTTCCACACAGCTTTAAATTAACTGTACAATAATGTCTCTATTAGTCAGTGTGATCGTCAGATTTGTTTTTATCTAAACGGTGACAGCGTTCCTCCAACACAATGTATCAGTTCCTTAATGTGGCCACAGGAGGGAGAAATATCCCTGTAAAACCACTGACTGAGGTTTGGCTCACTCTTGCCGTCTGTGACACTTGCCAGCAAGAAGGACATCCTATCCTGTAACAAGAGTCACAATAATAGAATAATTAAGTGGCTGCTGGTTAAGACCTGGTGTGAAAATCCACA